>NC_048926.1:72389109-72415391 GCF_011077185.1 Oxyura jamaicensis
ATATAAATATATTTAATTATTAATAAATATATAATATATAAATAATAAATATAATAAATATATAATATATAAATATAAATATATTTATAAATATAAATAAATATATATATAAAATAATAAATATATAAATAGATAATAAATATATTTAATTATTAATAAATATATTAAAAAAATATCAGTACTCTATCGAATGGATATTATTTCAGGACTATCTGTTAGATCAAAACCATTACCTGTTCAGAACAAAACAACAGCAAAAACGAGATAGATTCCTGATCCAGGTGAATACCAGTCATGCCTTTAAGCAACATTCCTCCCTTTAGAAGAAGGCTGTTTTTCAATTTCCAAGAGGTAAAAGAAAATTCACTACTGTGTATAGTGATTTTTGCTTAACCTCTATGTAGGTCCCTTGATTGTTCATCTGTGACTATCCAAAACATATTTCATAGCTCTTCTAGTTCTAGTATTTCAGCAATTGATACTGGGATTGCATCTGTGAGCAATGCCAATTTATTACCTTCTTTTTATTGAAAATTAGTAAGGTTCCTGGACATTTTAAGTTGCTCTGTAGTAAAGGTTCTTCATAGGGCAGCTTAAAGACAGCTTAAAAGTTCCATACTATGAGGTATTTTGAGCTAAAACAACACAGTAAAGGTGAAGTATATGTTTTTACAGCTGAGGTCACTCTGGTATTTCTGCCTGTACTGATGCCAACACAATTACCTGCAGTAAAATTAAAACATAGGAGATGATTACCTTTTGGTAAAAATGCATATTAAAAAGCCAAAGACTGTTCAGTTTACCCTCCAGACTTTCAGGCGCAAACCTTAACATAAAAGAAAAACTGCTAGAAAAGGAGTACAAACCCTCAAATATTCTCTACATCTTTAAAAATACTTTTTCTCCCTAAAAATCCGGAATATAAACTGTATCTCACACTATGATTCCCTAGCATAAAATTGAATTAGGCTTCCAAGTAGTACATTAGTTTCAAGAACCTGATTCCATCCAAGATTCTGACCATGCACACATCTGCCAAAGTGACACTGTACTTTACATTAATATTAAATGCAGATTTCAAGAACAGCATACCTAGCAATGTTACTAACCTCTAGAGCTTCTTGAAGTTGTTGCTTTAGTTCTTCATTTGACACTTCAGTACTGGATTCTGTAAGATTTATAGGAGATGCTATAACATGAGAAACTAAAACTGTTACAAAAGAAAACATGAGGATTTGCTTTAACCTGAAAACAGGAAACATGCAGAGATGATTTTTGTCTTTTCTTATTATCTTTATTTTTTTACTTCCTCCTGGAGCTAATAAGCAGATCTAAGAAATACATAAATCCTAAACTCAAACGTTGTTTCATAATTAAAGAAGCCAAATGAAAAAAAAGATAACGTCATACAGAAATCTAAAATAAGGTCAATTTCAAGGTTAAAATTTCCATATGAAAATAAAGTAAAAACAAATTTGTGATCTTAAACCCCAAAATAATTTATTTTTTTTAGATTACTTTTAAATTGCAACTTTTCTTCAGCTGCACCTGACACAACAGTAGCTATCACAATTCAGAAGTCAGACCAATGTTTAAGACACTGAGATGAAGTACAGAGGTGTATTCTGCAGGATTAAATGTTTGTCTAAACGAGCAGTTCCTATTGGCACCATTTTTCCTTAAACTGAGCACCACAGAAATATATTAACATGCAGCCTCTTGCTAAATCCAAGTCACGTTCACATGGGATTTAGTCATGCTTTCATGGATACCACTGTGTGGATGATCTAGGTGAACAACCTAGGTCCAACACAGCAGGAGCACTGGCAGGAATACAGTGAGACCAACTGGAATTACGTTGCTCTTGTAACATCTCACCGACGCTGCTAAAACCTACAGAGAATAATTACGTGGCTTAGTTTACTGTAGTGTGTGAAGATAGAATGGACTTGTTGCAAAAGAGAGAAATAAGCAAGTTATATGGAAATACTTCAGTCAAAGTACTAAAAATGCAAAGCAAAGAAGCTGAAGTGTAAAGAACACCACTGCCTGTACTTGATTTTATTTACAGCAATGTTTTTTCCACCAAAAAAAAAAAAAAAAAGCCAACACTGAGATAACAGAGAAACTTCTTAACCTTGAAACTATGCCAGTTCATAAATTTCAACTCAGTAACAAACAGGATTTTGAATATTTAGCTCTAAACTTTGGATGTAATCTCTGGGAAGATACATTCAAATCAGGAATCCAAACAACTCCATTAAATGTAATACATACACACACACACATATATATATACACACATAGAGAAAAAGAAAGCTGCTCCCTACCACAGGGTGTCACTTTAAAAGGCAAAACTAAATACTAGCAAGGGTTGTTTCACACTAAGTAGGGCCACAGCCCCATCAGCTGGAAGGCAATTCTGGGAGGAAGAGCATGAAAAAGAGACTGCTTTGCTTTGGTTACACCAAGGATCTCCTCCATGCACTGCTCGCTGCCCTGACAGAACAAGACTCAAAGGCCACACAGCAACAGACCCCAGCAGGCATGTGGTGAACGTGCGGTGGAATCCTATGCAGCTTCAGAGGGTTTTGGCAAACAGTTTAATCTAAATTTGATGACGCCTCATGAAGTAGCTCTGCTGCCCTGTTTTGCCAAGAGTTTTTCCTCAAGGTGAATGATTGACTCTGAATTAGTCGTACCGCAGCTCTTTTCTTGGGTCAAACTAGTAATAGGGTTTTTGGATGATCTGTTGTAAAAGCTGTTTCTCTTGGAGCAAGGAAGAGCAGCTTCATTTTCTTCCACTCTCTTTGTTGACAAGAAACTATTGCAAGCCTTTCCAGATCCCTTCCTTGATCTAAACGAATAGTTTAGTGCATTTTCCCCATTGTACGCAGCTCTGGGTCTTCTCCCCAGTCAGTCTCCCAAGTCTCCGCTCGCCATGTCATCCTCTTCTGCTTCCTCCATCTTCCCTTCCCCCGGCTTTGTTTTTTCTCTCTTTTAATCGAGTGTGCCTCACTTTGCCCACGTGGACAGTGCCCCTTCCCTGACAGCTGGTAATTTATCTGGAAAAACAAAACCAGTCCTTTCATTAAAGCTGCAAAATACCACCAAAATGAAAAAACAAAACAAAACAAAACAACAAAGCTTTCAGCATGTGGCTGCTCCCTGCTGTTACCTGTCCCACCTCCCTGGCGGTGCAGAAGGCAGCCGGTCCCTCCAGATCCCCCCAAGCCCCAGGGGGCTCGCTGTGCTCGGTGGGGGCATGGCTGCAGGCACCGTGCACCCTGCTCCCCTTGGGCACGGCTCGGCACGGCATCGCTTGCTGCTGGGACCCGGCCCCGTTGTCTGGGCAGGGCTGGGCATGGAGGACGGCTGCTCCTCCGGTTTTCTTGAGCGGTGCGTTGTGTTCTGCACACAGCTGCCCTCGCACCCAAGCAGGTTTTGGGAACGGTTTCGTGTTCACCCAGCTTCGTGTCTGTTTATTTTCCACCCATGCCTTCATCCTGAAAACTCCTACTCAAAATGAGTGCTTTTTCACAATGTTTGGTCCTGATCCAGCAAGGAAGCTCCAGATTTCTCCCACCAATTCCATTCACGGTCCTTGCGTACTTGGGTCGATTTGCAGATGCACAAATAGCACCTGAAGATGCTCTGCAGAAAGACTTTTGCCTCCCCTGAAACATTCCTGTCAGTCTCACCAAACTTGGATTAAAAAGATAGGATTGAAAACACGTAACAACACTCCTTACAATAGAATTTACCAGGAAACAGTTTTACTGTTCAAGCTCACAAATGTAAAAAGTTTGCTTGCAAGCACCTTCCACAGAACATTCAATAAGGCTTTACAATCCACCTTTTCAGTGAAGAAAGGTAAACAGCCATGCTCTCCTGGGACCCACACCTGACAAACAATTAGAATAGATAGCTGCTGATATTGTAAGTGTAACCATGGTGTTTTTTTTGTTTTGTTTTTGATTGCTGCATCCTAGCTGTCCTACCGATACACTTTCCTAATAGGCTTCAGCCCATAAATACGTTCTCTTATTGGGATAGGTGACAGAGACAAAAAGGAAAAAGAAAGCTTGCAGCTTGTTCTACACTAGTGCAGGGATAGCCAATGTTTCCTTACATCATGAGTAATTCCACTTATACCTATCTCTCTTAGCAGTGTCACATCTCTTCCCTCAAAAAATGAAGCACTGTCCTTAAAATCTAATATCCCTCACCCTACATTAGCCTGCACACATAGTGGAGCTTAGCGATTTGAACTCTGGAAATTCAGAAACTGACTGCTGTTCAGGACACTCACTGGTTTACCCTTTGGAAATCGAATGCTCCTTAACTTTAAGGATTTTACTGTTAAATGGGGGGGAAAAAAGACTAGGTTTCAATTTTGTTCCTGCTACTAAAGGCAACTGTGTCATTATTCTCCTTTCATTCTCTGCTCAATTTTTACTCTGGTGTCAGTTCTGCTATGTGCCTCTCCCACACAGCTTCACAGGCTGTTCCAAAGCCTTACAGCTTGGCTATTTGAAAGCTTTTTCTAGTTTCCAACCATGTCAAACTGCAATTAAATTAATTTTAATTAGCCATACAAGAGTTAAAAATGTCATTTATTAAACCTCCCAGGAAGAGACCAGCAGAGTTACTTTTTCACCAAATGTCAGTTGTTGTCCTTCATCCATTGCTCAATCCATTGCATAATCTGATCCAAATTTCTCTCTAGGTCTTCTGGAGTGTTGCTGGGTAACTGGTGCACGATTTCCTCCCGATATGACAACATAGCTTCCTCATAAAGAGTCTGAAAAATTTCACATTGAATGTTGTCTTGTAGCTTCTTCCCTTTGTAACCCCTAAAAAACAAGAACAGCACCAAGAGCTAAGCCTCAGATATAAAGATATATCTGATATAAAGATATATACAAAATATATTATACAGAATCAGTAATTTATACCACAGAAAAGTCTCTGAAGAAGTCACACAACAACAATTCACTTATTCATTGTACCGACATACCTGCTTTCAAGCCTGTCATATAGAAATGAATTGTCTGTGCGAAGTACAAATACGATATGAAACCATTGTTCGGGGAAAAAATCACAGCCATGGTAATCAACAATAACTCCACCCTCACGCATCTTGTCTTCTAGGTCATCGATTACCTTCCAAAAAACAGACAGGCAAGCTTAGGTGACATCACAAAAAGTCAAAACAAACACAGAAATCCTAGGTTATGAAGCTGAACTTACCCTGTCTTCATCTAAAATTGGACATTCATACTCCTCATCAAAACCTTCATATAGTTCTCCTGCAGCAAAAGTAATTTGTGCACATTGGTGAAATAGCAGGAGTTAATTAAGATATACAGTTATGTCTATTTTGGGAGGCTGTAATCAAACATATTGTACAGAGCATGGAGTGCTTTATTTACAAATTCATAGAAATATAAGTTTATAACTTACATTGCATTGATTAATAAATTACTATTACATGAGTGCTTTTCTTAACATCCCACCAAAAATACTTCCACTAAGGTAAATCTGCTGTAATTTTTACTGTTTCAAGCCTTCTGCTGCACCACCTCACTAACACGACCTACCGTCTTTGGCCAAGTCACCCACGTTAATATAGGTCAGCCCAGTCCTCGATGCGAGCTCCCTCCCGAGTGTGCTCTTGCCAACGCCCGGCGTACCTGCATAAAAGGCCCACGTAAAAGAGTAAGAGTAAGGCAAGCAACCCCTCCACACAGACCCTTCTGTCAGGAAACAAGACGAGGAAGCGAGTCTGTACAGCAGAAGGGTGCACAAAGGGACACGGGCAGGAAAACCACGCGCGCAGGACGGCGGGGAAGGGGCTCCCCGTCCCGTCCCGTCCCGTCCCGTCCCCAGGGTCCCGCCGGGGGTATCGGCGGCCTCCCCACACCGGTGAGCAGCACGTTGGGCCGCCGCATCGCTCTGTCGCCCGGGAGACACGCTGCGAAGGGCCTGCCACCCGTCCCGCCTCGCACAGCCCAAGAGGGGCAAGGCACTGCGACGGGCAGCTAAGGGACGGCGGCGAGGAAGGACCCAGCGAGGCCCGGCGGCGGTGTGAGGCGCCTAGCCCTGCTCCCGGCCGCGATGTCCCGGAGCCCCACGGGGAGGCAGCTGGAGGTAGGGACCGGCTCGGGGGAAGGGGGACCTGAGCGGCCATAGTGCCCCCCTCGGGGCCCGGTGGGAGTGGGGGGCCTCTGGTCGGCGGCTCCAGGTGATTTTTTTTTTTTTTTGCAGGCGCTGTGAGGCTCCCGTTAATTTCTTAATTTTCAGAGAGCTTTTGGGAGAGGTCGTGAGCATGCATTTCTGCACCTGCACTTAGCTTTTTCGGGGAAGTCACTTTAATTCATAAAAAAGCCTACTCTGAAAGCTTGTCTTCCGATTAACGTCAGCAAACTGCATGGGGGGCCCTTTGCTGTGTTACTCTGGAGCCACAGGTGCTCTGAGAAGTAGCTCAGGGCATGCAAGCTTGTACACCGGCCTCACAGGGTATTTATTAAGTGTAAAGATAAATGTCAGCAAAAATAAACTACTATCAGCAGAGATTTATGTGTCATTGTCGGATTTCTGATGCATGTCACAGCCGCTGACTTGAGATCAATCTGTATGTCCTCCTGTTGCAGATAAATACTAACACGTGATTCTATCATGCAGCTCACATCCTTTTTTTATGTTGCATATTTCTAGCATTTAAAGAAGAAATGCTACTTTGCAAATGTGAATGGTGGGAAAAAAGTCTTATAGTGGAAAAGTGGCAAGATGAACTTGATCTTCATGTGAAAATGATATGTATAAGCTTATGCTGCTTTTTCATTCTTACTTCTGTTTTAACTTCTTTATTTAAATGTGTTTTAGCAGGGATTTCATCTTGTTCTGGTTTGCCAGTTTGCTGCAAAATCCTCTGGCACAAAATGTAAATACTAACTTTATTCTTTGACCCTTAAGAAGCTTGTAACTGATATAGTCCAAGCAGAGTAAGTGCCAGTGTTTGTTGTTAACTGGCATTTTAAATATCCTCTTGATTTTAATGAAATTCTTTTACATCTACAAAATATTTTTTTTATACTCACCTGGTAGAAATCTCACATTTTCTGGAGACAGTTGTGCCCAATTAAAGAAAGGAAGACAATGCTATGATGAAAACTTTTTTTTTATTTATTTTTTATTTTTATTTTTTTTATTTTACCAGGTAAAAGGTTGGTTGGCAAATTCATTTGATGACTTCTTTGGAAACACAGATGTTTCTTCTAGCACAGTGTCTGCAAAGCTGCCTAGAAGCAACTCTGGAAGAAATTGTCAGCAGAACAAAGACCTGTCTTCTGTGCCGGAATGTAGCAAAAGCAAAGTTCTACCCAAAAAAAGAACAAAGTCATCTTCAGTAGGTCTGCCTTGCAACAAGTACAGACAAAATCAGAGCCAATCTCAAGATGAGTCATGGGTAGATAAATACAAACCTGAAACTCAGGTGTGAGAGTTATTCTAAGTACAAAAATAATAGTAATGTTACACTGTAACATTTCGTGCTCATCTTTCTAATCCAACTTGGCTGGGTCCTAAATATGTTGTGTTTTATTAGGGCAGTGAAGTACTGTTTTGATTTATCTACTGTCTGTATTGAAGGTTTTAATGAACTACTTATCTGTAGAAGGTGTGTTTCTTAGCAGGCTTCCTGAGGATACAAAAGTGCTGATAAGATGTTGTTTCCTGTCCATCAACTCTTAAACTTTTGAATCTGTTGCCATATTTTGGCGAAATCTGTCAGCCACAAGTACTAGAAAAGTCCACAGCTAGAGAAAGGATAGAGAACTAAGTGTAATGCTTGTATTTTATGTTGAAATTTTTAATAGTTCATCTCTGGAGAGGAAGACTATAATGCGAGTAAGCTGCATGTAATCTGCAGAAATCCCCCCAAACTATGTAGTTTTATAGTTGGTAAGGCCTAAAAAGTATCAGCTCTAGCAATAGATATAAAGCATACTTATACTACCATGCAGGAGTATAGTGTTACTACTTTAGGAATAAATTATTCATTATTTCCATACTGTTGGCGATGGGAAATTGGTTGTTTGAGGAAAGAAGCTCCAATGATCCTCCTTCTGTTACTTCTAAAATAGCATAAATATAGTAAATATATGTAACCGGTATATACACATACATGTCTATTATTGTTTTAGTCTGCATATATTATATTCCTAAATCCTGTCATCAAAGTTGTAGAAGACAAATGTGCGTATATATGCATTTCATATGTTTTCATCTTGTTTCAGAATGACCTTGCTGTGCAAAAGAAGAAAATTGAAGAAGTTGAAACCTGGTTAAAAACACATGCATTTCAGAGGCCACCAAAGCAGGTAATTTTGCTAAAAATTAGCAGCTAGAAGTGCAAAACCGTCTAAGCAAACTAGATTCAATATTCTTTTAATTTCAGGGAAAAAAAAAAAAAAGAACAAAGCAAAAAACACAACAAACTCTTTACTTTTAGATAGTGGTTATATTGCTTTATAAGAAATCTCTTAAGAACATAGGTTAGAGCTTTTACATTAGTTTAGGTCTTGAACCGCTAAGAGAAGCGGAGATGAATTCTATTTTTTTTTCAGCAGCATTATTTTCTAGCATCCAGTCAGTTCATACCTGTTTGGTTTGTGCTTATAACTGTGTTTTATCTCCAAAAGACTAATTTTAAATAGCATGGGAAATTTCCAGTTACAGTGACGTGAAGTAACAGGGTATTTTTAATTTCTTGACTGATAATAGGCATTCTTACACTGATGTGTCATTTAGTAGTCCTGACTAGTGCTTTTCAAACCTAATTCTCCTGTATGGATTATGTTGGTATGCAGTTAATCAAGCAGATTCCTTTGAAAAACCTTCCAGAGTTCTGTTCTAGCTGTTTCAGAGTAGTCAGTAACACAAAATACTTACCTCCGTTTTTATTTGTAAAAGAGAATCAGTACTGTAGAAAATGTAGAACTCTTCTTCAGCCAAGCTTTATTCTTTATTTCTAATGCTGGGGATTATTTTCTTTCTGTGACAGGGTGGCTCTGTTTTACTGTTAACTGGTCCTCCTGGCTGTGGAAAGACAGCAACTATACAAATATTAGCAAAAGATCTTGACATTGAGGTGCAAGAATGGACCAATCCAATATCGTTAGACTTTACAAAAGAAGATTTAAGAAGTATATTTGGCCATGGTAAGTATTTGATTTTTTTTTTCTCTTTCTTCCTTATACTTCTGTGATTTTTGTAGTCTGATCTGACTTTGTATGTGACAGAGGCAAAAGAATAAAAAAATACAATGTCCGTAAACGTCAGATCCTTAGAGTTTAATAAGAATGTAACTTTTGCTTTTATCTGAAAAGGGATGTAGTTTCTTTACAGTGTTTACTCCAAAATACTTTAAAGTTCACACAGAGCTATGTAATGTCCTAAATATCATTTGAACTAGTTAAATAAGCATGTGTCTTTGTCTGGTTCCTCAGTTGAATTCTACCCTGTAAAAATAGTTTTCTATTTCAATTATGTTTGCCAAAGGGCTTGGCTGTTAGTGTTCAATGGGCTTTTTTTTTAATCAAAAAGCAGCATGCATGGGAATTAGTTCTTGTGGTTATTTGTATTCTATTTCGTATAATATAGAATACATATTTTTAATTAATTTTCTTTTTCAGTCTCAAATTTTCATACGTTTCCAAGTCAGGCCCAAGCAGCTCTTTTTCAAGACTTTCTATTAAGAGCAAATAAGTATAACAAACTTCAGATGCTTGGGGAGTCCTCAGGAAATGATAAAAAGCTTATTCTTATTGAAGTAAGTGAAAACTTTTATGATAATCTTGACATGCGAACTAGCTGCTCCTGGTGAATTGGTGTTGCTACAAGTTTGAGTACTTTTCTGCAATGAGTTACTGTTTTTTTTTTTTTTGAGTCTTGACAGAAATCAGCAATAAATTATTAAAAAGTAAATTGTGAATCCATATTGAAAAATCCCATCTGTGTTTCTATATGATTCGCTTTCTAGAATTGTGTATGTGTATAAACAGGTAGATGGAAAAATTACCACTTTTCTTGTTTGTTGAGGATGTAAGATAGTGTAGAAGAACTTGAGATTTAGTACAACCGTAAGGTGTTTGTAATTTAGCTTTCATGTAAGCCATAACAGGAGGTCTGGGAGAAGGCTTTGTTTACACTTACTCAGGAATGTGTTTTTACTAGTATGTCCTTTTAGAACTTCATTGTTTTCTTACAGAAGAATATTATAAAGTACAATGATGAAGTTACCTGTAAACTTTCAAGAAAAAGAATAGATGAGAGCTCTCACTTACTAATGTGTGTATTGTATAAATTAGGAAGCATGGTTTCCTGTGATTGCTCTTCATACAGTCAGTTAATGGCCTAGATTCTCTCCTATCTCGAGTAGTATATCCTGCCTCCTTCAGTGGAGCTGCTGCCCTGAGTATTTCTGTTATGTTTGAATAAAACTGTCTAAGAAATAATGTAGTCAACCAAGGCTGTTTCTTGGGAAACAAGGATAGAAAAGCAAATGTTTCTTTTAGATAATTGTTTTCCATAAGGAAAGAAAGAAATATTAGACTTTTTTTCTTTTTCTTTCTGATTATTTTCAGTGTTAGCTGAATTCAAATTTAGTTGAAAACAAGGTAACTAGGAAGACAAAATGTGTAGCAGTGTAGTGTGGTGTTACAGTCAGTCTGAGTGAGAGAATATTTACATTTGAATGTAATGACAGCAGCTCATTTGTTTTGAATAGGACATGCCAAACCAATTCTATCGAGACCCTAGCAGTCTACATGAAATTCTCAGGTTAGTTATAAACAAACTTTTAACAGTTAGCCTTAGCTGCTTGTGTTAAATTGAGTTTGATTCCTGTTACAGCTGCTTGTTTTTCAATTTAGGAGATTCGTTTGTACAAGTAGATGTCCCCTTATATTTATAATCTCAGATAACTTCAGTGGAGACAGCAACCAGAGGTTACTATTTCCAAAAGAAATTCTGGAGGAGTTGCATATTTCAATTATCAGGTAAGGTCTTTTATCTCCTTCAAACTTCATCAAAATAAATGAGAAGTGAGGAACTAATTGATTTTTTTTTTAATGACTTAACAGTTTCAAGCCAATTGCACCAACAAATATGATGAAAGTTCTTTATCGAATAGCTGCAACAGAAGCTAGTATGGTAAGTTGTCAGAACTGAACTTGTGCACAGTGCTAGGATCAAAAGATTTCAGGCTTTTATATATGAAATGTTATTGCTAGGTCTTATTGTTATTTGTTTGATTTTTGATCAAGTAACAACCCTCCCCCCTCCCAACAAAAGAAAAAAATGTATTTAAAAAAACACAGCAAAATACAAGGAACAAAGGGGAAAGCCATCTTATTTTTCAGTTGAGTTCAACTTGATCCTTGGTATGAGCTTTCAAAGCTGCATCTGAAAATTCTGCTTTTTACAGAAACTGTGTGTGTGTGTATGTGTGTATATATGTATATATATACAATAAAACAATAATATATATATAATATATATATAATAAAACAATAAAAGTAGAAGACAATGCCATCTTACCCAGTAAGACCTAAACAGGCTATTATCTTGAATCCTGTGTTATTGCCAAACTACTTGATTACAATGTATTCTAGTACTGACTAACAGCTTCCAAAGACCTCTGTGCATTATTTTCTCTAGTATAGCTATATAAAATATGGCAATGTGTCTAAATGTTTTAAAATTAGACCTATTACCTTGCCTGTGCTTCTAATTGGGTCCTGATGTAGTCTGTTTATGGTCTGTATTAGAAGTGAGTACCCACAGTCATAATAATACTCATAAATTCCTTATCCTACTTTTTGTTATTACTTTGGATGTTGCTTTTCCTTGTAGAATGGAGAAAAGAATTATGCTCCTGACAGAACATCTCTAGAGCTGCTTTGCAGAGGTTGTTCAGGTGATATAAGAAGTGCAATAAACAGTCTTCAGTTTTCTTCTATGAAAGGTAAATACCCATGATTTTCATGAAAGTGAATGATGTTTTGATCACTGCTGCTGTAAAGATGTGCTGTTCATCATTGAAGCTGTTAGGTGAGCTGTGTGAAAACATTTTTAACTTGCTGCTCTGGAGCAAGAAGAAAAGGACTTTTTTTTTTTTAAGCCAAATATGTTGAGCGTTATGCTGTTTATAAATATCTTCTACATGTGTATTGATGTAACTTAATGCAGTGATCTCTTCTCCTCTTGATATCTTTGTTACCAGCATGCATTTATTGATGAAAGCTTTTATGATGCAAACTTAATTTGAAAGTATTTTCACTGCTTGGTTCTTTATACTTCTTTATGTCCTCATCTTTACTCATGTAGCATTTCCAAAATAGCCCCTTGAATTTATGTGTGGCATTTCTGAAATGATTGATTTTACTTTGGAGTGCCTACAGCTGTTGGTAAGTTGAAAAGCTGTAAGGTAGCACGACCTATGAAGTTCATCTTGTATGTCAGTACAAGATCATAGAATAGCTTTGTGAAGTTCAGCATTATAGTTGCCTTTAAAATACTAAGCTATACAATGCTCAAATCAGACTTAGTTTAAGATTATTTAAATGTTCCAGTATAGAAAGAAAAGACTTACCAGGTCTTTTTTTAAGTGCTGGAAGTCAAAACTTCTTAAGGAAACAAGTTAGTATGTGGTCTCTGGTACTTGTTGTTTATTCTGAGAACCTTTAGATGGTGCCAGCATTTACATTCAAACCAGAAATAAGGAAGTAGATTTCTGTGGTACTTCTTAAGTCTGGTAGTGATTGTGTGGCTTGGGTTTTAGAGTGTATTGAAATGGATTTCTAGCTTTGTTTATTATGTGTAATGGGGGAGAAAGTCAAGTTCCTAGGTTTCAGTTGGAAACTAAGTTCTTCTGATGTTGTCTTTTGAATAGTAGTTTTTACTGTTTTTTTACTGTTTTATTAATCAGAAAGAAAATAGAAAATTCACCTTAGTAAATCTGTTTTTGATTGCAATGCTATTAAATTAATAAAAAGTAGGTTGGAAATAACTGAGAGTAGTTTAGTCTAGTTCACTGGTGGATGCTAAGGTGCTTTATACATACTGTAGAAAAACTAAATAGTCTTAAAATGAGTGGTTTGTGTAATTTAAAATAAACTCATCTTGGAAGTGTAAAAACATGGGAGTTATAAAAAGAACTTGGGAGAGAACGAAGGCTTATACTCCTTGCATTTGTCCTTTTAGACACTGATGAAGAGAGCTGTCTTCATATCAAATAGAAATTATTTAGTTGCTCAGGTGTTTCAGTTAGATAATAGATCAGCAGCCAGTGAAAATTTGGAGGGACCTCACTTTCATCTTCATCTCCATGTGCCATCAGAATGCAGAATTACATATATATAATTTCACCCTGTGTGTAAGAGGAATGATGTATTATCTGTGGTGGTATTAATGGGTAAAATGATCCATGATAATCATGGGAGAAGAGAAAGATTACTACTTTAAGTTCCTTTAGTTTAATAAAGAACATTTAATCTGCCGCTAATCAAATTTGGGGTTTAAATTTTTGAATGATAAAGTAAAAGAAGGGTTTTATTCCATGGAGCTCAGATCATTGTGGAAATAGTAGGCTGTTGGAAGAATCACTAAATGAAAGGTTTTCTTTGCCTTCATATATTTCACTAAGAACATTAAACATAGCCTGCAAATAGAAAAGAAATAGGTAATTGCATAAAATATAATGAAAATACCATTTACATTATTTGCACCTGCATTACTTACAAATTTCTTCTTTATAAATAAAATACAAGTTGGGCACGCAAAGCTAGGGTAAGTAAGAAAGAATACCAGCTTTTCTTTTAGAACAGATATTTATTCAAAGCAATACTTGGCACCTTAGTTATGGCTTAAGGAGTAAAAGTGTAATAAATCATGCTAGTTTAGGTGAGGAGGTTGCCTTCCTAATGAATGTTCTTTCTCTTAGCTACCTTACTTGTAAAACTTTTTCTGTATCATAGATTTTATTTATTTTTTAACTTCATGTACTTCATCATGGTTGTATTGTTGCTTTTATTGATAGACAACTCATTGGAGAAAAATTTTTGGTCAAGGAAGGAAGACAACTCCACACTAAAACATGGTGCAGCAGCACTATGTAAATCAACAAAGAAAAGTAAATGTGATCCTTCAGAAGACCAGGAGATACAAGCTATTGGTGGCAAAGATGCTTCTATCTTTCTTTTCCATGCTCTGGGGAAAATAATTTACTGCAAAAGTAAGAAATCTTTGACTTAATCTTCCTTGTCAGTAGGAGAAGTGTGTCAACTGCTAGTAGCTAGACTTGATAAAGTAAGGCTTAGGGTGACCCCCTAATTCACATATAATGTTATAAAGAAAGTAATAAATGCCTCTGGTAACTGAGATTGCAGCAGTCTACTTGTAATAAAGAAATAACACACATTTAAAGAATCTACTGCATGTATGTAATAAAATACATACCTGTAGTTACATTAGGCCCATCTGCTGCCATGCACATACAGCTAGATAGATGGCTATCACATCTGTTGCTTTGCCCAAAAGCGAAATTTTCCTTGTGCAGAATTATACACAGTTGTGCATTTATGTTCTGAACTCATCTGTTTTCTTAGAGGTTACAAAACGGCCCTGCAGCCTCTTGTCTGCTGCATCCCCTGTTGATGTATGTTTCTGATTTGTGCTTTTTCTCCCTGCTTTTTTTTTACCTGATCCTTTTTTTTTTCCTTTGAGACATAGATGTTCTCTACTTTAAGTACCCTGTCTCCTTTTCCACCTCTCCAAAATACTTTTCACAATACTGATTTTTTTATACACTCGGGCTCTGTAAATTTACTTCATCTACGGTCCTTTTTTTAACATTTAAATAATGCAATTCGTAAGAATTTGATACTTATGCTGTAATATTATCTATGTTCAGCGAAATAAGGATCCATAATACCACTGGCTGTTCACCTTTGTGTAATAACTCACAGTATCTGTTCCAAAATCAATTCAGAAATGGTGAGATGAAGGAATATGAGAATTATTAGGATAAATGTGTTATATGAAGTGTAGAGTATCTAATTACATGCTGTTGACTATGTAAATAATTCTTGATGCAGGCATAAGCAGTTGCCTAGGAAGTGAAAACGGTGCAACCTAGATGTTGGTAGAGTCAACCGTTGCTTAAAAATCATGCTCACTGTTCATGAAAACTACTGTTTATGAAGTTGCATATTTCTATTCTTGCTTTTAATCTCATCTATTTTCTGAGGTTGAATGTAACATCGCAAATGCGTGTCCTCCTCTCTTGTTCCCCTGTCAGCTTTTTAATAGTATGCAGTAACATAACATTATTTGTGGTACTAGAAGACTAAGGTTTATAAAATTCCTTTTAGGAGAACCTCTGTCAGAGTTGGAAGTTCCTCAGCTGCCTTCTCACTTATCAGAATACCATCGAGACACCTTGCTTATTCAGCCTGAGGTATATCTGCATTAATTGCTTGATTCCACTTTGATATGGGAGAAAAACCATAAACCTGAGTGATTGTTACAAATTCTCAAGCACAGTGGCTTTGTCATTAATCCTAATATATACATACTCAATCTAAGTTGTGGAATAATTTGGAAGGGTCACGTGGAGGCCAACTTCAAAGGTCAGTTGGGTTCTCAGTCTTGTTTAGAGTATCTCCAATGATAGTCAGAAAGGTGAGAGAATTTCTGACTTGCATCAAACGGTGGACTTTCCCTTGCTGCAGGCTGTGCATTTTTGCTCTTACATTTTTGCTGTGCATGATCTAGTGTAGTCTGAGTTCACATTTCTGTTGTCGTTCATTGGAGAGCTGAAGACAGCAGTGATTTCTGCCCTTCCAGCCTCCCTTAGTTGTCTTAGGGAAGACAACATCCTTCCCTTTGCTTGTGAGTGTCATAGAATCACAGAATGGTTTGGGAGGGACGTTAAAGATCATCCAGTTCCACCCCCCCCCACACCCCGCCATGGGCAGGGACACCAGACCAGGTTGCCCAAAGCCCTGGCCTTGAACACCTCCGGGGATGGGGCATCCACAGCTTCTCTGGGCAGCCTGTGCCAGGGATTCACCACCCTCTGAGTGAAGAACATCTAATCTAAACCTACCCTTCTTTAGTTTAAAGCCATTCCCCCTTGTCCTATCCCTACACCCGCTGACACAAGAGTCCCTCCCCAGCTTTCCTGCAGCCCCCCTTAGGCACTGGCAGGCTGCTGTAAGGTTTCCCCGGGGCCCTCTTCTCTAGGTTGAACAACCCCAACTCCCTCAGCCTGTCTTCACAGGAGAGGTGCTCCAGCCCCTTGATTGTCCTTGTGGCCTTCCTCTGGACTCACTCTAACAGATCCCTGTCCTTCTTGTTCTGGGGGCCCCAGAGCTGAATGCAGAACTGCAGCTGGGGTTTCATAAGAGCAGAGCAGAGGGGGGAAATCACCTCCCTTGGCCTGCTGGCCATGCTGCTTTTGATGCAGCCCAGGGTATGGTTGGCTTTCTGGGCTGTGAGCGTACATTGCCTGCTAGTACTCAGTTTTTCAACCACAGGCAGCCTCAAGTCTTTCTCCATAGGGCTGCTCCCAATTAACTTGTCACTCTGCCTGTATTCATGTTTGGGATTGCCCTCACTCGGGTGCAGGACCTTGTACTTGGCCTTGTTGAACGTCACAAGGTTTCTATGGGCCCATCTTTCAGGCATGTCAAGGTCCCTCTGGGTGGCATCCCTTCCCTTTGTAGGTCAGGTCATGTGTGCCAGCCCTGTAATCATCTAATTGTGTGATAACTTCTATGGGATATGTTTCCTTTTAGACTATATAAAACCTGAAGTTTTTTCTCATGGTTTCCCCCACTTCCAATAGGTTATTGTGGAAAAATCACACATGTCTGGAAGCATGTTTAATTTATACCTTCACCAGAACTATGTAGAATTTTTTACTGACATAGATGATGTTGTGAGAGCCAGTGAATACCTGAGCACTGCCGATGTCCTTTGTAGTAACTGGAATGTAAGTATCATTTTATACATATGTAAATCGAGCTGCTAGATTTTTCTCGAAGTATTTATAAAAAGTAGAAGGCAATTTTCATATAAATTAATAAGAAACAAGCTATATCATTTCAAACTTACGATACAGGTGACAGTGAATTGTTAAACTGCATCAAATAGAGGAGAGATGCACAAAAATTGTACACAAATGGCCTGCAACTTGTCAGTGTTTTTTTTATAGTTGGTCATTGTATATTTTATACACTACAGTATATATATGTAGTGTGTGTATATATAAAATATGGTATATTAAACACACTTTGTGGAATATTTTATGCTATTTTATAAAGTTTTAAAGTTGAACAATACTGTGTTAAATGTATCAGAGGCTATACGTCTTTTCCCTGAAGTACTTGAGCTAGTTTTTTGTTCAGTTACTTTGACCAGAGGTTCTGCTATAATCTAAATAAATGCTAAGCATGTTTTGTCACTGCAGTTAAAGAGTGTGTTGTAGTCAGATGAGATGCACTGTACAGAGACCTTGAGTTCATCTAATGCCTGGTTTCTATCTTAGTCACGGCTTGTGATGGAAGAATACAGCACATCTGTGGCTACCCGAGGTGTGATACATTCAAACGCATCCAGAGCCTTTGCCCACTGCCAAGGAGGGATGGGGTTCCGGCCACTGCATAAACCCCAGTGGTTCTTTATTAATAACAAGGTAAATGCCTGGTGTTCTGAGGAAGGTATTGCACTTACATTTCTAAGTGAGGTAAGTAGTATATGTGAAGTTTATATGCGGTGCTAAACTTGCAAGTACCCTAGTTTAATATAAGCTGCTTGTAAAGAACACTTGCTTGAAGAGGTCTACTTGTATTATTTCTTTAATGGAAAAATAAACTGGAGACATCCAACAGTGTTCCCTGCGTCTGAGTTACTGTATCTCTGGGACAGTATTGATCCCCAGCTTATGGGAACACAGTTAGTGTTGAAATATTTTAAAATATTCCTAAAAGTAAGTTTAATTTGAGTAGTTTAAATTGCCTTAAACTCTTATATAACAAACTACTTCTGTAGTATTATATGTGTTTATCAGAAATGGTTTGTTCGTGAGATACCAAAGCTCTTGGCAACTTTTTACATTTGAATGCATACCTGCCTTACTGTGACTGACGAAAAAAAAAATGCATCCAGGATGGTTGGGAAGTACTATAATCAAAGGATAAAAACTTTCAGGAAACTTCAATGTCTAGTGAAAGACAAAAATGAAGAGTTTTACCTTATTTTGTAATCTGTATATGGCAACTCTGCTTCTCCTTTTCTGGACTTGTTCTGTAGAAGCTTGTGCATAGTTATACAGCAGACAAGAAGAAAGTCATCCTGCTGCTTTTTCTGGTGCAGAATACATATAATAATTTTGGGTTAGCAGAGTTTTTACTTTTTTTTTTTTTTTTTTTTTTTTCTCTCAACTCTAACAGTATCAAGAAAACTGCCATGCTGCAAAATCTCTCTTTTCAAGCTTCTGTTTACCACCAGAGTGTCTTCAGACGGAGCTATTGCCTTACCTTGCTATGTTAGCAAATCCAATGAGAAACCAAGGTAAAATCAGTGTTACACTTGCTCTTAGATTTTTGTAAACATTAAAGCATACTGAAAAATTTTAGTAACTCAGAATGTGAATGCCATCTGTCCTTTCGCCTCACTTCAGCAAAAATAACAACAAAACAAAAACAAAACCCCAAAGCCACCACATATGGTACACACATAGAGCTGGTGAGCTGTTGTGTAGCCAAAATTCAAGCTGTCCTGCTAGGTTTTGAAACAAAATCAGGAATGTCTTTAAAGCTTTTGTAATGAAAGAATGAAAACAAGCTGACTGTCTTGTAATAGGTGAGACATATACAATACATACACATTGCTTTATAAATGTGTAAGTCTGATCCTTGTGTTGGAGTAATTAAAAATCCTTTTTCCCTCTTGCTTACTGCACAGATTTTGGGTACTTGTGTACACTGAATTTCATCATGTGACTGTTGTGCAGTCTCAAGGTCTTGCACAGTTCTGTCTGCCCACATCCTTACTAGTCTATTTAATTTGGTGCCCTGAGGTATCGTGCTAATCTTACTCTTCAACACTTTTTTATCATTGGAGAGTGTACTGGGTAACCCAGATCCTAGCACAGATCTCTACAGAGATGTATTGGCAATTTTCCTCCATTTCAGGAGTTAATGGTTAACTCATACCCATATCCCCCATTTCCTATCCATTAATTATTTATCAGACTTTACTAATTAAGTTGTTCTTGTAGGCTTAAGGCTTCTTTTGAAAACCTCTGATAGGGGACTTAAAAGCCTTTTGGAAACCCAGTAGACTACATCAGCTACATCTTAATTGCCTCTGATACCTTTCAAGTAACCTCAACAGACTTAAGAGACTCTAAGAAGCCTTTCCCAGAAAGAAGTAAACAAAATCAAAATTTACAGTACATTTTAAAAAAAGTGTGTAATGAAGGTAACCCATGAGCAGACAGTACATGCATAAAAATTTACTTTGTGGGATATGTAATCCAAAAATTACTGATCAGACAGGTGGATCACTTATGCTATGTTAATTACATCTATTAAAAGGCTGTATGCCTTAACTAAGGCCATGGCGTCCAGATTAATTTTGTAGGAATGTATTAGGCTGTAAATTTGTGCTGTAGAGTTGTTATGAATGGTAGGGGTATTATAATTGTGTAGGTAATATATAAATATACTACATATTCAAAGTATATCATACTACCATATAAACTGTTTTGATGAGCAAATTTATGCAGGACCACCTAACTAAACTTACGATGAATTACTTGCTTTCCAATGTGCTTAATTCTATGTGCATTATGATGTATTTAATACGATACTGGTGATTCTTTGTTCTCAGCTCAGATTGCTTTTATCCAGGATGTTGGGAAGCTACCCCTGAAAAGACATTTTGGGAGGTAAACTTGCCTTTTGCTTTCTTTAAGAAAATAAAATATCTTCTTTCTTCCTCAACATACATAGACGATAATTGTTTTGTACAAAAATATATTCAATGTTTATCTGTAGTGTGACATTTTGCTCACTTGCAGCATGATGAGTAGTTTGCCTGTTAGAACTTCTTCCAGTTCAAATCTTATCTTATGATGTTAGTAGCAATATTTTAACTATGGTCTTACTTTTATATTCTTGTCTAGCTTTCTTTTCCATTGTATCAATTGCTATTTATCTGTGCTAGATAAGCTTATATTTGTCCAGTGCATGATCTGGGTAAAATCTTTGTTTTTACTATCAAGAACATTTAATTGAGAAAACTAAATTGGTATGATTATAGTGTGCTTTGCCCATTGTTTATCATGACAGAAAACATTAATCTGAAACTTTGATAGACTATTCTGTGTTTATATGTCATTTCTTAAAGGCTTATGAAAGAAGGTATGAGAAATTACTTAATTGTTCCTTTGAAACAATTGTATGCCGGTGGAGCTAACAAATACTTAAGGAGTGCTTCCTCTGTAATTAGATAGCAGCACTGACTTTATTTTGTGTAGCTTTTTTTCATTAAACTACAACTAATGAAATTCCTCTTAGATGTTAGAATGCTGAAAAAATACTATTTTTCAGCTGTGATGCTACAGTCACCTGTAGTGCTTCTGGGACAATATAGCTTGATATGCATTCTGTGACTCTAGTGGGCTTCTGAACCATAGGGATTTTTTTTTTTTTAAATAGAGACTCAGTTACATTTCTATTACCTTGGTATCTCTGAAAACTAAAGCTTTTTAATTGTGATGACCTCTATTAATAAGGTGTCGTTTTTTTTTTTTTTTTTTTTTTAAGCCAAGAGAAAGTGTTTGTCAGGGCATCTGACAAAGCATCTCATATTTATCAGTGTAATACTGCTGTCTGAGTTTTAACTATGAAATACTGCCTAGTATAGTTAATAAAACCTACACTGTTCCCTGCCACATGAATTAAAAGCCATTTTGGCTGCTAGTCAGGAAGAAAGGGAGGTATTTTTGTATTCTCCCTAGTCTGAGCCAAACTGTTTATAACTTCACAAGTTAATCATAGACTTCCTTATGCCATTAACTTTGTCTGCAGCATACCTCTAAATATTGATAAACTTTTTGTACCTGCATCAATAAGTTGTGTATGTACCATTTAGTTTATCTGAGGGACAACTTTGTAAAACTGAAATCCTTTTAATTTGTTCCTTCTTTTGGAAAGGAAGTGTAAAGAAGTTTAAATATTTTAGTAGTACATAATTGCTTCCTTCATGAATCCCAATTGAAAATAATGTATTTTGTTTTGTTATATATAAAGTAGTCCTTAATTTATGTTCCAACAGAAATAAGATTATGTTTATTAGTGGGATAAGAATACTGCCGTAGTAAGAAAATTGGCACTGGGGGGAGTGTATGTTATTTGATAAATTGGAACTGGTGTCAGGATGAGTTTTTGCCAGTAACTTTTGGGAAAGTTTATTAATACCATGTAAAATGGAAAAAAAAATAATGGAACATTGATAACATACTGAGGTGGAGATACTACAAAGATGGAGAACTCGAAATAGTAAAAGAAAAAAAATGTAAAAAGAATTCTTTCCACTCCTTGTCTTAGGTTGCATCTTTCAAGTTAAGTTGCTTCATGTCGTAAAGGATTTGGTTCTTGGACTTGGACCTCGTTTGGAAGGGGTCTGATGTACTGTGGGCTGTTGTTAGTAAGGTAGTTGTTAGAAGTTCATGTGCTTGAGGAAAGCTAACTAAAACCACTGTCACCATAAGGAAGAAATGTCAAGCAACAGTCGGTGCTGGAGAAAGAACACAAAACATACATTACTTGATACTTTGCTCTTGCTATAGCTATAGTTTTAGGTTAGATAGTACTGTTTTTCACCTGAAAGAAACTTCTGTCTTCTGTATGTCATGCAAGTTATGTAGCATTGAGTTCTAGGCATAAATATCTATACTTGGTAGATGTGTGCAAAAATAAAACATAATATTGGAAGTAGTGATGTAAAAAAAAGGATGCGTACAATTTGAATTAAATGTGACTTGTAAAGGGTATTACTGACAGAAAATGTGAAAGCTGTTCAGCATCAGTGAACAGGAAGGTGCTACACAGATGGTCTTTTTACTGCAGCTTGTGTGAGAACAGGAAATGGTTTTTTTTTTGGGGGGGGGTTGCTGGATTGTGTGTGTCTTTTTATTTATGGTGGTAACTTAATCTTGTGATGATTATTTTACAGGTTAAAGCTTGAAACACTTACCGATAAAGATCCTGGAATACCAGACCTGTTTGTTAGCTTTGAGGGGGACCCTGATGGTGTGCATGCTACAGACATAGGTATAGAGATGGAGCAAAACAGAACAGATGAGAATGGTTCAGATGGATTCCCTCTTTCTTCGAGCCAGTGCAGTGGAAGTGAACTGTCTTGCAGTCAGCCTCAGCCTGTTACAGCCCAAGCAGCTATGGAAGAAGAAGAGTTAAAAATAGAAGAATATGATAGTGACTGAGTACAACAAAATATCAACCACTGAGATGCCTAAATAGATTAAAATGAACCAAAAGCCTTTGTTAAAGTGAGTATGGTCTGCACATCAGTAATCCTTTAGCTGCTTAGGTGGGTGAGGAAGACAGATCTAAACATATGTCACTATCAAGACACGTTTCTTCAGCTTCCCTGTAGCTTTGGAAGATCAGACCTGGGCAGAATACTAAATTGCAGGCTATTCCATGCCTATTCTGAGCCATGAAAGTACGTTATACTAAGAGAGAGAAAACAGTAAATGATAAATGATATAGTTTGAAAGACTGTAGATAATCAGTTTCACTCTTAAGTTATTTTTATTTTTACACATTTTAATTTACTGTGAAGTTGTACAGTGGGTTTCCTAAGTACACATTTGATTAGTTGGCAGCATTTGAAGTTTTTTATTAAAATTTATACCTTCAGGGAAATTGCTGTTTGGAAGTTTTAACCTTCTGAAAGAAGAGGCTAAAAGGTATATGTAAAAAGCCCTATATCCTATACTGATGATGTAAATAAAACTACTGTATTAAGACTGTTTTGTATTCTGCTACAGATATTTTTACAGTGTTTATGTTGTACAACACATCATTTTGATTCATTTTTGGAAAATATCTTCATAATTCATTGAGGAGGAAATAGAACAATCAATCACAAGTCCTTTGTATTCTGTAGGAAGCTATTGGTGTAGTGTGCAGTTTTCTCTTCAAATTGCAACTGTGCTGGAACAAAGAATAATCCCGTGGTTGGTAATTGACACATGAAGAATGCTTTTTTTTTTTTTTTTGGCTGAACAGACCATTAACTGGTTTAGCACTTCACTGTAACTGGGATTACTTCATGCAAATCAATTTAACAGGTTATAATTAGTGATACCAGATAAATAAGAAAACAAAGAACAAACCGGCTTACTTTGAATGTGTGATATGTGTTTGCTTTTCTCTACTGTTAAAATCCAAAGTTAGAAAATACATGTATAGCCATAACCTTGGAATTAATGCTGCTATTAAAAGTTTTAGATTTGTCCCCTACGAAGAACCTTGTGTAGTCTTTAAATCTGTTTAATCTGCTACTGTTTAATTTTCAACAGGGACATTTACAGCTTAAGTTCTGTTACAGCTCTACGTACTACCGTTTCCCCTCTCTATGGTGCTTTGGAGGGTGTGAACCCTGCTCAGTTTAGCTAATGACTCAGTCCATTTGGCCTCCTGCCTGTGTACCACTGAAATGCCTCTTTAGTTTATTGCTAGTAAATAGTAACAAATACAAAGTAGTAATACAACTACTTTTACTAATACAATTACTATCCAGCACATCCACAGCATCATTCAGATTTGGGCTGTCTTCAAACCCTCTGCACTGCCCCTAGGCCTGTCCTGCTCCCCACACAGAACTGTGTCCCACACTGCTCCCTGGAGATGCACCTTCTTCAGGAAAAAAGTCGATGGGCTAGGTGTGGTTGGCCTCGCAGGCCTTGTGTTGGGCTCACTCCTATAACCCACATTCTTCTCCAATCCTGTATTGTGAAGTTCTACATTATTTGTCCTGCTGATTGTCCACTATTTCTTCCTGAGGTCTTTTAGAAAGTCTTACAAACTATTTGAAAGCATCAAGAAATCTGAGAACTCTCCCTGTCCTTGGTGCTTTTTTCCAATCTTCCAGTGTAGAATTAACTATGGCAACGGGAAAAAGGATAAACATTTTCTGAATGTTTTAACTTCATGTCCACTTGACTGAAACAAAAGAATAAATTCCTTTCAATTGTCTGTGGCACTTTTTTGTAATTTGAGATTAGAGAACCTTGTTTTAGTTAGTAGGACAGCCTGAGGCATCAAGCATTATGCCAAAGAGCTCAGAGAGAACCAAGTGTTTCTGTCCTGCAAACTCCAGGCAGGTGCTTTTTGGGGGCTGCTTCCTTGTCTCCCTAGGGGCAGCTTCTGCCCTACAGCTTGCCAGAGATGTGAGCAGAAGGTCTGGTGGGCTAGGCTACAGGGGCACCAGCAGACCTTCCAAAAAACAAAACTTAACTCTTCAAGAGGCTGTACCTGCTCAGTGCTGAAAGGCTTTTTCCAATTTTTCCTCATATGCAGGAATTCAGTGGACATAGCCAGCCAGCCAGCCCTGTCTCCCCTTGAGAATTATGGAATCATTAAGGTTGGAAAAGACCTCCAAGGTCATCTGGTTCAACCCTCCACCTACCACGAATATCACCCACTAAACCATGTCCTTACGCACCAGGTCCAAACTTTCCTTGAATACTCCCAGAGATGGTGATGCCACCACCTCCCTGGGCAACCCGTCCTATGCCTGACCACTCCTTCTGAGAAGAAGTGTCTCCTAATTTCCAACATGAATCTCCCCCTGGCACAACTTGGGGCCATTCCCTCTAGTACTGTCACTAGTTTACCCGTGAGAAGAGGCTGACCCCCAGCTCCTCACACTTTCCTTTCAGGGAGTTGTAGAGAGCAATAAGGCCTCCCCTGAGCCTTCTCTTCTCCACACTAAACAACCCCAATGCCCTCAGCTTCTCCTCATAAGACCTGTGTTTAGGTGCTCATCAACCATGCTGAGCTGTGCCAAAGGTCTCGTTTTGTTCCTGCTGTTTCTGATCTACTGTACTGACTTCCACAAGCACAGCAGATTTAGTTAAGTGTCTCTACATATGAGAATTCCTTCTGCTCACCTCCTGCTCAGCTGTCTTGACCTCAGGGATATGTTTTCATAGCAGTGCATAAGGACAGAGGCTAAAGAAAGGTGTGGCTAAACCCAGATGTGCCACACAGCTGCTGTTTCCTTTGACCAGCTTTTATAATGTAGCTTTTTGATTGCAAAGAAAATCTCTAGCCTTGGTACAGCCAGCAGCTGAAGCTACTGTCTGGGAATAATACAAGGATTAACCTCATTGTAAAAGCAAAGTGTGTCACATCGACTCTAGAGAGAGGTAACTCAGATCTTTAAGAAATGCAGGAAGTGGCATCAAAACTACATAAGACATGATTTTTTAAATACTGCTATTGGTAATATCACTGAGTTTATATTCTCTTATTTGTAGTGACTGTTTTGAGACATCTTTTAACCTCCATGTCCTAGCAGCATCTACCCCAACACCTACCGTGGAGTACCCTTCAGATGCAGCAGCCTGGGCTCAGAGCTACAGGGCATTAACTTTAGCCCTTTTGCTGTGGATTCTTTTGTCATTGTCTGTATGTTGGTTGCATCCAAATGCTTTGGGCAAAATAAGGCAATTTCTGGCCCCTTTTACAAACAGGAAGAGAGAGATGCTGAACTTAAAGATAAAATCCAGGTAAGAGAAACAGCAGTTCCTCAGCCAGCACCAGATGGCTCTATGAAGGGTAGGACTTTAAGTCTAGCAGCCTTGAAATGAGTTTTTTAGTGACATGCCAAAGGTGACATGCCTATGATCTGCCTATGTACGTATTTTGCTAAATACCCAGAATTAGTATTTGCTCAAAGCTAATGTCATTCCAAGGACATTAGGACATTCTAGGTGTAATATACAATAGATGTTTGTTCATAGTCTTTGTTCTGTTTAAAGAATGGGGGTAGTGAAGGTTTCTTGCTGAGATAAGAAACTGTGAAGCGCCTGGCTAGACATTATGAAATTCCTTACTTAATGTAACAAAAAAGTACATAAAGGATTTGCTTGAAACCAGCAAGGAGGAGGG
>NC_048926.1:72415491-72452241 GCF_011077185.1 Oxyura jamaicensis
GGGGGGGGGGGGGGGGGGGGGGGGGGGGGATGAGGTGCGTGCCATTGGTGGAGCGAGACTCCCCGGCCGCCCAGCGCTGTTTTGCTTGTTGGCTGCTTACTTAATAAAATCATTTGCATTATTGGACATGACCCTCTCTGTCAATTAATTGAGAGCTAATTTATAACACTAGGTATTTAGCAAAATACAAGGCCTCAACACCATATTGGTCACTGGAGTGTTAAAATATCCAGTGTCATGTCTAATCAGTGCAGTGCATATTCTTCAGCTCTCAACAGTCATTTTTCCCCCCTAATTACTGTTGCTCTCAATCATGGGAGAGTTTTCTTTGCTCCAAAACCCTGCTCAATGTTGCAATTATTCAATATACTCTAGATTCAGTGCATTTAACTCTGTTCCATGAGATACTGGTTCTTTGTTTGTTTGTTTGCCAGACAGCTGGCAAAACCTGAAAAATCTATCAGCAAGATCTGAAAAGCAGAGGTATGGTAAGCAGACTGCGTCTCTTCAGAACAGACTGTCTCTCACAGAGACCACAGGGGAAAGACCCTTTACTGACACCTGGTGGGTAAATCTGCACATTGCGTGTAGAGATGCATTAGTATAGAAGTGTGTCACAAATACTTGCTAGATAGAGAAAACAAACCGATACGAGCCTTTAGTTAAATAGCCATGCTATGGCTTGTGTTCACAGACTGTTGTCCTGGTTTGTTTATCTAGCCTGCTTCTCTTTCACTCTCCCAGACTGGCATGTCCTTAAGAAACCACTCTCTCTTCCTGACTGTGATATTTTTAACCATTTGCTTGTCTTCAACTGACAAAGATTAGAAAGCATTTTTACTATCTACTTCCATTATTTTATAGATGGGAGGTGCTACTGAGCAGGAAATGATGCAAAACAGACTGTTGTGTGGATGACCTCTGTGTTACACGAGACACACAGAAGTATTAACGGATTAGGTCAGGAAATCAGGCAATGCTAAAGAGGGAGATGGATCTGTGCGAAACAGGCCATGGTTCCTCACCTGTTGAACTCCACCAAGCCCACAACCTCTGCTAGCAAGTTGTAATTGTGTAACATCAATGAACACTTGGCTCACTGTCCCCAGATGCAGGGGCTTTTCTCCCTCTTTAAAACATGAGAAGACATTCATGCACTTTCTGAGTTGATAAACTGGTACGAATTCCCACACTGGTCCTTGAGACATGAATTGACCGGTATCTGAAACTGTGAAGTAGCTATTTACTCTAGTGAGACCTTCATGTTTCACCATCTCGACCTGCATCTACTGAAGTTCTATTTTTTTCTCCTAGCATCCCAATAGGTTGTCTTGTGTGTACCCCCTTTGGAGACCCCTAGACTATAGGTATGCAAATACTCTGAGGGAACACAGCTGTAGTAACAGGGCTATGTCACAGGCATGCAATCAGTTCACTTCTGTGAATTAAACAAATTTCTGCGAAGGTAATCCTATCCTAGTTTCATACCTCTCAATATTTGACTCTTTTTGACAGCATTTCATAGTATCAGCTATGGCAACGGTACCTGTATAGAAGCTATGCAGTCTTGACACTTTGAAATCCATTACTCCTGTGTGCCATGCCAACAAGATGTTCTTAAATGTGACCAGAATTTATGGAACTCAATAACCTTGAAATCAGATTCTCAGTAGACATTACTAAGTAGTTCCCTGGGTAGTGGGAGCTAGAATCCCAAAATACGGGGGTAGTACCTATCCCAACAGTTTTCTCATATCACCAAAGATTTTAAACTCAATCATTTTATGATCCCTGTTGTCAAGACAGCCACCAGTTATCACTTCATCTATGAGACCATCTCTATTTATGAACAACAGATCTAGGAGGGTACCTTTCCCAGTTGGCTCCCTTGGTACGTGTATCAAAAAGTGATCTTCAATGCGTTTCAGAAATTTGCTGGACCTGTTTGTATCTTCAGTATGATGGTCCCACTTAACATCTGGAAAGCTGAAGTCACCTGTTAGGACAAGAGCAACTGGTCAATCCTTCCTTTAATAACAACATATATTGTTGTTATCATCCCAGCTGGGTGATCTATAGTAGACTCCCACAACATCTGCTTTATTAACTTTTCCCCTAATCCTTACCCAGAGACTCTCAACCATGTTGTCCCCCCCTGCAAGCACTGCACAGTCCAACCCCTCCTTTACATACCTGTGTAGTGCTACCTCTCCACTTCATCTGTCCTGCCTATCTCACCTGAAGAGCCTATAGCTGTACATCACAGAGCTCCAGGCACAGGAGTCTTCTCACAAAGTCTCACTTATCATTGATAGCTCTGGGACTAAGCCAAAGCTTTTCCTTCCTCTTGTTTATTCCTCATACCAGTTCCATTGGTGTACAAACATTTCAAATGTATTCCTGTGTGCTCAGTACCTCATGGAGCACAGTGAAAATGCAGCGCTACAGGCTTGGGGCCAGAGTGGCTGAAATCTGTGCAGAGGAAAAGGACCCGGGGGTGCTGACTGATGCTTGCCTGAACATGAACAAGCAGTGTGCCCAGGTGGCCAAAATGGCCAATGGCATCCTGAGTTGTATCAGGAATAGTGTAGCCAGAAGGACCAGGGAGGTCATCATCCCCTTGTACTCTGCTCTGAGGCCGCACCTCAAGTACAGTGTTCAGTTTTGGGCCCCTCACTACAAGAAGGACAACATGTCCAGAGAAGGCCTATGAAGCAGGTGAAGGGCCTGGAACACAAGTCCTATGAGGAGCGGCTGAGGGAACTGGGGTTGTTTAGTGTGGAGAAGAGGAGGCTCAGGAGAGACCTTATTGCTGTCTACAACTCTCTGAAAGGAAGGTGTGGGGAGCTGGGTGTAATCCTCTTCTTACAGGTAACTAGTGATAGGACTAGAGGTTGTGTGTGAGCAGGTTTCTTCCACAACAGTGTGGAGAAGGGCTGAGATGGTGAAAGAGCATCAAAGGAAGGGGAACAGGACAGAGGTACAGAGAGAAGGAAAAGGGTGAGCAAGCTGGACAGGGGGCTCAATGCCATGATGGCAAAGGCTGTGTGACACAGCCTTTGCACAGCTTGCGCTCCTAATCGGGGAGGGCGGTTTTGGACTGGTGGGCAAAGGGTGCTGGCAAAGGGCACAGAAATTCCCTCATAGCCCCCCAGGTACTTCACATGCCACACAAACCTCTCAGCACAAGGGAATGGCACACAACTCTGTGGGCTGCAGTACTCATGTCTCAGCCAAGGCCCCATCTGTGGAGGTGTTCAAGACCAGGTTAGATCAGGCCCCCATCTGTGGAGGTGTTCAAGACCAGGTTAGATCAGGCCCTGAGTAACTTGATCTAGTGGGTGGCATCCCTGCCTATGGCAGGGGGGATAGAACTAGATGATCTTTTAAGGTCCCTTTCAACCCAAGCCATTCTAACATCCCTCCAGGCTCTGTGCTGCAGGATAGGACTGATAGAGGTGGCACAAAGGGTGGTGATAGGGAGCTGACTAATGGCAGCTTTGTCTGTCAGACTGTGCTTGTCACTGTCAATGTCATTGGGGCAATTTGTCGTCGTTGTGTGCAGCAGGGAAAGTCCCCAGCATGATGGCTGCTGTGTGGGGAGCAGAGGTGAAGGCTCAAGCCCAAGAGTGTGGGGACTGTAATGGTTTTACATGAGTGGGCAGCTGAGCTCCACCACAATCGCTCTCTCACTTCTCCCCTCCTCAAAGAGAAAGGGGGAGAAAAGACAACACAAAGAGCTCGAGGTTTGAGATAAGAATGGTTTAATTAATGGGAAGGGGGAGAAAAAGAAACAAAAGAAACAACAAGGCTGTGTGGAAGCACAGAGAGAAAGGAAAAAAAAGTTGTCTGGACACAGTCTTTGACAACCTTATCTAGCTATCCCTGCTTGAGCATGGGTGTTGGACCAGATGATCTCCATTCAGTCATTATGCGATTCTGTGAATTTTGAAAGCAAAGAAGTTACTTTATTGTAAGTAAAATGCAGCAAAAGAATACAGCCAGGATGTGTCTAGTATCAGGCTCCACTAGTAGGAGCATAGGCAACTAAACTGGGCATGTCAGGCAAGCCTTCTTCCCACTCCATCTAAACTGTTAAGCCACAGTTTGCTCAGAGCTTGGCAAAACAAGGCTGTAGTTCTTGTCTTAAGTACTGAGCTGCGCAAATTATCTGCTGCTAATGTGACTCTTTTCATATTCAGCCTATGTGTAATACAGAGTTCAAGTGTATCTCCTGGAAGGGAGTTAAATCCATAGTGTGGCCTCCTCACAACTAACAGCCTAACCCTAAGTGCAATGTAGTGGTGAAGGAAATTGTCAGCTGGAGTAAAGAGAGCGTATTGGTAACAAGGAAGAAGGAAGAGGTTGGCTTGTATACCTAAAAAGAAGACCGCAGTGAAAACAGAAAGGAAAACATGACAGGATCCCTGTGAAAAGAGCCTCTATATCTGGCCTTTCCCCAGGCATAGCGGGGAACCTCCTCCCCATTTCCACCATATTTTTCCTTTAACCCTCAATGACATATTTGTTAAGATCTATCTGAATCGCCAGATTATGGAAATGAACAGATCTTGTTATATATCGTCTTCTTATATTATCTCCTCAATCAGAAATCTACATACAAGTAGTGTATGTACAGCAAGTGTCCCTCTCTCTCAAAAAAAAATAAAAATAAAAATAAAAAATCAGACACCTTCAGGACTTCGGGGAAGAACTTCACGTTTGTATTTTAGAGTCCAGAGTCCAGCTACCTCAGGAGACAGAGGGAAGAGATTTCCATCTCTCAGAGTCCTTCTTCTCATCTTCCCTTGCATGTTGTGAGTCTTGCTCTGAGCCAGCCTGCTCCATGACCCTGCTCACTCCACTACCCCTGCACTCTACTGAACCTTTCTTTTCTGTATAGCATATTGTGCACCCCTTCTGGCAGAGCTTCAGGCCTTCAGGGCATCCTTGTTACTCTTGTGCTGGAGCTTGGGCTGATGGGACCTTTCTCCTGCTGGAGTAACTGTCTCCTTTTTTCCCTCTGCCTACACTGGCCTCCTATGGAGGCTTGTGTCAGTGTACTTCTAGAGCTGCGCTCACAGAATCATGAACCTTGTGGCAGCTTCAGTCTGTTCAGGTGTCCCCTCCCCTCAGAGCTGTGATGAGGAATGTCACAGAAGTGCTGCAAAGGGTTTGGCTTTTCTCAAGTAGATATTTTTGGTTTTGGTGTCTTTTGGTGAGGGGGAGAAGGTTGGGAAAGTACATGCTATTTTAGGTGTATCTTGTCAAGGACCTTGTACGTGGAAAATACATGCATCTCAGGACTTGGGGGAGGATTTTGGAGTTTATTTTTTACAGTACAGAGACCAACTGTTGCAGGACATGGCGGAAAGAGATTCCAGTCTCTTTTCATGCTCCCTTTGATTTTCCCTTCCTTCTTGTGAGTCTTGTACTGAAACTGTGTGATGGTTTCACACTAATGGCTATCTAAACTCCACCATGCTAATCCCACACTCTCCCTCCTCAGAAGGCCAGGGGGTTAAAATATGGTGAAAATAAAATCTCTCTGGTTGAGATAAGGACATGGTGATCCCTCACTGATTGCTCTCATGGGCAAAACAGACTCAGCTTAAGGGACATTAGTGTAATTGATTGTAAACTGCTAACAGACTGGAGCTATGAGAACTAAAAGCAAACTAAAAACACCATCCATCGTCTTCAACCTCCTCCTTCCAGACAGCACAGGGGAATGGTGAAGGGGGGTTGCAGGCAGACCATAACACTTTGCCTCTTCCATTCCTTCATGGTCACTCTCTTCCCCTGCTCCAGTTTGGAGTCCCTCCCATGGGATGCTGTCCTTCTGATCCAATGCAAGCTTTCCACAGGCTTCAGCTCTTCAAGAACTGTTCCAATACTGTCTGCATTTTGGGGTCCATCCTTCAGGAATGGACTACTCCAGCACAGGTCTCCTGCAGATAGCAGCTGCCACCAGACCTCTTGTTCCACCGTGGCCACCTCTCCATGAGCCGTATCTCCAGCCCAGAGTCTGCTCCTATCGAGATGCAGCCTCTGTAGGCCACAACCTTCTTCAGGCCAGAGCTACCTGCTCCATTGTGGGCTTCTCCACGGGCTGCAGTGTGGAGGTCTACTCCCTTGGGCTGCAGGGGGACAGCCTGTTCCACCAGGGACCTCTCTACAGGCCGCAGGGGAACTGCTGCTCCGGCACCTGGAGAACTTCCTGACCTCCCTGTACTCACCTTGGTGTCTGCAGAGCTGCTTCTCTATTCTTTTTTTTTTTCTCTCCTCTCTCCCACCTATTGTTGTGCAGCATTTTTCCCTTTCTTATACATACTCTCACAGAAGCACAACCAGCAGCATTGCTCATTGGCTCAGCTTTGGCCAGCAGTGGGTTCCTTTTGGAGCTGGCTGGAACTGGCTGTCATTTAACTGGGGGTCAGCCCTGCATTATCAAAACTCTGCCACATAAGGCAAATACAGCCAGCCCGGGACAGGCTACATGGTATCCCTGCCCAGTCTGCTGGCTCCTGCACTCCAGGGCACTCTGCCTTTCTGGATGGCTCATTGATACCCTTTTCTGGGGGAGCTTCAGCCATTCACAGCATCCTTGCTACTCTTGTGTTGGGTCTTGGGCTGATAGGACCTTTGTTCCTTGCTGCTCAGCAGCCACCTTGTCCTGTTATCTCACCTTTAGATACCCACTCGCTCCCTGGGTCTCTGGGCACGTCACCTCCATTCTGGCATATCTGGCTTGATCATCACTAGCACTTACACACTTGCTCACACACCCACACACTCCCCTTGTAGGCACTGTGGGCTCAGGAGCCTCTGACAGTGGTGTCACTCCAGTTGCAGACACATGGTTTTACTCACCATGTCTCTGCAGCCACAGGCACCCAAGTGCCTGAGCTTTTTCCCTTTGCCCCGGCCTAGCTGGTGGCACCCAGACCCCATACACACACAAGGACACAGAACAGGTGCTTCTCACTCAGGAGAAGAGCTAGAAATGGAGTTGAGCAAGAAAATAGGACAGACTGTGCTGATCGGCCGGAGGGCATGGCCAGACCAGTGAAACAACCAGCATATTCACCAAGCATATTCCCATTTGACTAGCCATTTATTTATCCCTTGTTGCCACTATTTTCCCACATTTTTTCCTCCCTAAATCATCTAATTCCATCCTTTTGTCAGTCTTTGGTTCCTACCCTAAACATTCTTTCCAATAGTTGTATCCCCAACAATGTGATGACTGCATTCATGGGGCCCATTCTGTTTTCTGCCCTAAGCAATTGAATCCATCAAGCATACTTCATACTAAAGTACACAACAGTGGCAGCACAGGATTACGGGTTCCTGTATGTGAGATATGTTCATCTGATTCGTGTCAATGTAGAGCAATGCTACGGCCACATGATAAAATGTGACTGTCTTATATATCCTTGTATAACCACAGGATTGGAGAAATTGAGATGGTTAATGTATGTATATAGTTATTGTGTTTGGTGATCAATGTACATATACGGTTTTTACATTCGGTGGTTAAATGTCTGTATATAGCTCTTGTGTTCTGCAATGGCCACCTGACAGGAACAGCCTGGACCAGTGTTGTTGCTAGGCAGAAGACTGGGGGGGGGGGGGGGGGAGGGCGAGCATGCATGTGGTCTGGCGTCAAGAAGGTTCGAGAAGATTCAAGAAGAAGAAGAAGGCATGCTCGAAGGAGGACACACCCACCAATGAATATGCATTAGTAGAGGAGATATAAGCCTGAAATGCGAACTGTGGGGTGTGCGTCTTGGTGGAGCAGAGACTCCTGGTGCACCCAGCGCTGTTTGCTTGCCTTTATTCCTCTAATAAATTGCTAACTTTAATTGGAATTCTATTTGAGACTCAATCATTTATCACACTGTATTACTATAAGTCTTTATATTTTATTAAGAAACACACGCACACACAAAAAAACAAACCATAAACAAACAAAAATCACCAAACAAACAAACAAACAAAACAGGATGTTTCTCTTCCTAATTCCTGCCTCGCTCACTTAATCTCTCCTGAGGCCCAGCAGATCTCATGTATCCTCCCTGTGTGGTCCCTTTCCTTGTCTCCTTCTAGGAGAGCATAACCTTTAACCTTGGGCTCAGCAAAGCATTCACTGGCATGGAGTTAATTCCAGGATATTTTCCAATAAAACAACTTTTCCTGGGCTTTGCTGGAGTTATATTTCAAGAGGTTTCCCCCTTTTCAGCTACACTGTAGATAAAAATCTGCATTTAGGCAGAGAAATAATAATAATAAAAAGATAAAAATTAGTGACCGCAGATTTGTGCTCATTCTTTCTTGCAAGGTTTAGGTGAGCTTCACTTGCAACATCCAAAACCTAATGTGGTAGAACTAAAACTATTGTTTAGAGTATCTTTTTGTACATTTTAACACTAAAAGCAAGATGTGGTAAAATAATAATAAAAAAATCAATTTATTTGCAGACATTAGGGGCTTAATTGGCATCCAGTGGGTGGTGCCTGCAATATGTTGTCTGAAGGCCAAGAATGGCAGCTGCTTTTTATGTTCTAAAGGATTTGTGCAGTAACAGTCTGGTAGGAGGCTGTTGGACAGAGGATAAAGACTCAGAGGACAATCTTCTAAATCAGTTAGATTAAGTAATAATATTAATAATAAAGGTAATACTTGGGGGAAGCTTCCATTCTGCCATCCTATTTGGCCTTAGGACAGAGTCATAGCCTTCACACCTTGGTGAACTCCAGATTCTTTGTACCATGAAATGGTTTTTGTTCTCATCATCTAATCACCTTCTGATTGTTCAATTGTTTCTGGTAGCAGTGTTCAGGAAATAACTTATTATATCTGCCACCCTAGTACTCTCAGCCTTCTAGCACCATCAGAACAAATTCACATTTGTTCGTGATCATTTTTATCGTGCATGGACCTAAAGAGGTGACATTGTACAGGAACTACGTGGAGTGAGCTCCATTTCTGTTGACAATTATTTTCTGTTGATTTACTGACTCATTCCTGGCTCTTGTGGCTTCTTTAGGGATAGAGGCATGAGACATACACTCTACAATTTCTTTAAGATTTGGTAAATGCATCTAATATGGTCCAAACTGAGAAAAAGTTTACACAAAATTTCAGGCCACGTGAATCATTTTCTTTCAGGTTGTGCACCCAAAACAAGAGAAATGGCAAATAAGTAAATCAAAACATGACAGCTTCCTAAGATCCATCTTTACCTTCCAATTTTTGTACACATATGGCAAGATAAATCATTGCTGAACTCAAAACAGTGCGAAGGATATCTGTGTCTTTGTTACCCATCACTTGAAATAGCCTTGCATTTTTGTAGCTACTTGTTACAAGGAGATCCAAGAACCTGTATTTTCTTATGATGCTTTTTACCTTTTTAATTGGTTTGAAATAGAAGGACTAATACAGGCATTGATAGACTAATACAGACATCTGAAGTTTGTCTGTGCAATTTCTATTCTTCCATTTTCTAATAAAAAATCTGGCTTACTGAAATATTTTGACATCTATCATATCTCTTAGATCAAAATGACTTAAGCATTACTCATTAAATTAAGTCTTGTGTTTGAACCTTTGCTGCTCTAAGTTGCTTTATTGATATTTTGTCTTGTTTGTTTGACAGATGGCTGAGGTAAATTACAAAAATATGCACCATTTGTGAAAACTGATTGAGTATGTGGGGCTGCATCTTACAAAACCTATATGTAAGTACTGGAAACTCCATTTAAATTATTCCTCTTTGGACAACATTGACAGTGTAAATTATTTTGCATCAAAAAGATAGTATTTTCATGCGAATCAGTAATGATTCCTGTATAATATTTGACAGCCAAACTACATGGTTGTAGTAATATTCTCTTTTTAATTGCTTGGATAGATTTTTATGCTATGATGCCAGATGCTGTTCATGTTTCACATGAATCTAAATATCCAGCATGTTTGCAATTGCAAACAGAAGCTACAGGTGCTATTGTCTGAGAATACTTTGGAAGACTTTGAAGTGCTTCTATTTTTATTCTGTTTTCTGTAAAAGAGAGCTCAAACCCACAAGTGCTTTCCCACAAAAAGAGCTTGCATGACATTCAGTGATTACTGTATATTTTAGCAGTAGATATTTTTAGACAATAGAAGATATAGACTGTATAATATTTTTAAAATAGACAGCAAATTTTGTTTTGGGGTACACTGTAGGACCAGTTTTAGTTTACAGATGTGAAGACATTAATGTCAGACTATATTCCTCAGTTGTATCATTGTCTTCCTCTTGTGTTACAGGACAAGTACTATCAATATCCTTATGTTTGAATGGTAAGGCTAGCAAGTACTTTTTTATTATATTTGATTTATTAAATGGGGTCTGAGCAGCAGGTCTGTTTACACAGAGCACTGTTCATCTCCATTTACAGTCTCTTCCATACATCCTGCTCAAGCTAAAATAATATACATATGATGACAAATACTGCATTGCATTTATAACATTATCAGACTGGCTGTACAGCAATTTGCTCTAAGTTTGATCACAAGGTCTAGACAAAAATGTCATATTTTTTTGATCACTGGGTAGAATAATTGTGTGTCTTGGCATGTGCATAAGCTCCACGACACCTGGCATTTAAAGATTCTTTAAAATATTCATCAGAATGTCTTTTTGAGGATAACTCCTTCTGTATCTGGCTGCATAGGTGAAGCTTTTAGGGAAGGACCTGTATTTCATTGTCTTCTGCCCAAGTTAGTTGTATTTATTGGACCTTTACTTGTTTCTGAGAACTATTAAGGCTCTGGCTCATTCACATTTTATACTCTGCCACTTGTGTAAGCTGCTCTATCCAAGCCAGCCTGGACAAACAGTACTTTCAAATTGGTTGTTCTAACGTCTGCATTCGCCACTAGATTTACCACTAACATAGCCATACAATTTGATAACAGATATCCAAGTTTCCTTTAGCTGACTGTCCTGGTTTTAGTTAGGAGAAAGTTAATTTTCCTCCCAGTAGCTGGTAGGGTGCTATGTTTTGGATTTAGGATGAGACCAATGTTGATAACATGCTGATGTTTTAATTGCTGCAGAGCACTGCTTACACTAAGCCAAGGACTTTTCAGCTTCTCGCTCTGTCCTGCCAGCAGGCAGGCTGGGGGTGCAGCAAGAGCTGGGAGGGGACAGACTCAGGACAGCTGACCCAAACTGGCCAAAGAGGTATTCCATACCATCTGACGTCATGCTGAACAATATATAAGGGTGGCTAGCTGGGGTGGGGTTGGGCAGCTGCTTGGGGATAGGCTGAGCATTGGTCAGCGGGTGGTGAGCAATTACATTGTGCATTGCTTGTTTTGTACATATTATTATTTTATTTTTCTGTCCTAATAAAATGTCTCTATCTCAGCCCACAGGCTTCAGTTTTTTTTCTTGTTTCTCTCCCCCATCCCAGAGAGGGAGGGGGGAGGGTGAGCGAACGGCTGTGTGCTGTTTAGCTGCCGACCGGGTTAAACCACAACAGTCTTTTTGGCGCCCAACATGGGGCATGAAGCATTGAGATAATGACAGATCTGAATAGAGTGTATCAAAACAAAATTCTGATAAGCATTACATCAGTTTAATATTTACTAATCACAATGCCGATTTTTGTGATCTCAAGTCTGCTGTGCCTGTTTTCTGAATTGAGTTATATAGCACTTTACTTACTGTATGTGTTCCCTGTTGTGTTGCTTATCACTGCTGGGGGTTGGTACAAGGTTATTAGTTTGCTGTACTGTTTAACACTGGCTTACAATATGATAAAATTACCAGCCATGAGACTAATCTGGTATCTGTACTCAGCATTGTTATCAACTCCATACTTTGGGAACCCTACCTCAGAAATTATTAATAATTACACTTTTCATGCTTTTTCTTCAGGGAGCCAGTCTATGGAGGGGTCAGGGGAAGACTTTTTTTTTTTTTTTTTTTTTTTTTTTTTTTTCCCATTTGTTCACTCTCCCTTTTTTCTCCTCCAGGCAAGTTATGGTAGCTTTCCAAAACTTCGAATATCCTTGGGATGTTCAGACCAGCATGTTGTTATTGTTATGTCTCCTGAATGCATTTCAGGTTTTGTGTAAGGTTAAACAAATACTTAACAGTGTCATCCAGATGACAGAAGTTCCTCTGCAGACCATTGAGAGAACCATGCTGGAGCAGATCTCCATACTGCAGCCTGTGGAGAGGAGCCCACGCAGGAGCAGGGGATCTTGGGGGGAGATGCCACCCGTCGGGAACCCATGCTGGAGCAGTTTGCTCCTGGGGGATGGGTGGACCCTGTGGTATGGGGCTGTGTGGGAGCTGATGCTGCCTGTGGGCAGTCCCTGCAGGCTCAGTTCGCGAAGTTCGGCATCCCGTGGGAGGGACCCCACGTGGAGCAGGGGCAGAGAGGGACCATGAAGGAGCAGAGGAGACGAACTGTCAGGGAGGGACTGACCACAGCACCCATTCCCCGTTCCCCTAGTTACCCTGTGCTGCTTGGATGGAAGGGAGAGAAGAGGGTGGATGAGGGGAGGGTAGTTTTAGTTTGCTTTTAGTTCTCACTGCTTTAGTCTGTAAGAAATAGGCAATTTGTTACATTAATCTCCATATGCTGAGTCTGTTTTGCTTGTGATGGTAACTGGTGAGCAATCTCTCTGTCCCATCTCAACACATGAGCTGTTTTTCATCATATTTTGTCCTCCTGTCCTTTTGAGGAGGGTGAGTCAAAGAGTAGTGTGGTGGAGGTTAGCTAGCTATCCATGTGAAACCATTACATCAGCGAAGTAGCACAGGCTTTTCTTCTCTCCCAGATGTGAGTATGTCTTTGTGGCTCTGCTCTATTCTAATAATTAATCCCTGACCTCTGGATAGTCCATCATATCATGCAACAGATATTTTCTTATTTGATTTGGAAATGTTCTTATTCCTCATTCAGACACTTTATGCTGTTGTGCTTGTAAAAGTGGCAGTCTTACTGGACATCTTTTTCTAGCCCATTTATCAAAGTGTTTGCTGCTCTTATTTCAAGGCCAACTTCAAGCAATATTCATTTTTGTGAATGTGAATAATAGTGATGAGACCCAAGACCTATACAAGAACCAATCTGTGTGTGTGATTTTTCTCTTTTTAGTTCTGCTACATGGTGTTTTGTGTTGCTTCTCTCCACGCTACCCCAGCCCGAGAGACAACATCGATTGGCTGCCAAGACGTCTGTTCCCCGAGCAGGGACACCAGAGACAGACACTACGTGTCTAGCTCAAATGCCAATTTATTGCTGCGCAACATAGCCTCTTATACCCGTACACGCGACCGCCCTGGACACTTGTGACCCCTTACCCCACCCACCATCCCTCCCACCTTTTCCCCAACATCTCCCCCTCTCCTTATGCCATGTCATGCCTCCTTTTGTCGTAGCCCCCTTACCCGTTGCGAAGCGGATTATCATAGTATGGCTCTAGCTATAAGTGATCATTCTCTTCCTGCGGTAAGCGCTGCCATCCATTACTAAGAAGCAGGTTAATATTCACCGTTTGCAGGACTAGCTTTTCAAGCAGCTGTTTCAGTAGTTGAAAGAGCAGGGGCAGAAAAAGCACGCCGGCACCCAGCAAAATCAACACCCATAGTGCAGTTGACAAAAGGGAGATTAGCCACGAGCCCGGTGTCCTTAACCAATCCAACCAGTCCTTCCCCCACCAGTTTCGGTTAAGGTGATCTCCATACGTGCTCTCCAACAATTTTAAAACCGCGTTCTTGGCTTGCTCGATGGCCGTTGTCATGTTCCTCTTCCAGTCAATACAACAGAACCCTTTGACACCAGCATCTTCCAGCTCAGAGCAACCGATTCCTGTTCGAGCAAGCAAATAATCTACAGCCAACCTAGTTGAGGATAGACCTTCTTCAAGAGCTCCGATGCCGTCAATGAGATTCACCAAAGCATCCGCCGTGCGGTTAGCATTTTTCAATGCCCAGCAAGCTAGCTGCTCAATTGTCTTGGTATTTCGAACGATTTGCAGCCATATAAAGAGCGTCTCAACAATTGTTTGCGCTCGGGTATTCAAATACCATCCGTCATCACAGTCCGGGCCTAGCGTAGGGTCTTTCAGCGAGCACTTGTGATGGCTCCCCGTCCCTGCCATAGCCTTCTTGATGTTGTCAGGTGCGAGCGGACTGAATGCTAATGTCCCAAGCGCGCAAGGTCCACCATACGCATTAGAAGGAATAATCAAGTAAGCCCGACCACCCCCACAAAGCAAAAAAACTCTCCGTGGTAAGCACAGAGGGACTGAAGGACTGTCTACAACCACGATTGTCGCTAACTTTTCACCAACGGCAATTGGGTCTTCCACCATCATCGGAGGGAACGTCTTGGTCATGGTGGCATCTGGCCACCTGCACGGAGAGAGAAAGTGCCTCTCTGACCCTGTTGTGTTGAAGAAGATCAGCCCACTCCTACGTGTGTCATTGTGCATGATTGTACCCAAAGTCAGCCAGGGAGCGAGCTCTTCGAGCGTCGGGCTGCTGTAACTTGCAACTAATGTTGCAGCCCAAAAACTGAATTCCCAGTTCACAGATCTGGGGCCAGGACCTTTATACTGCATTGTTGCTAGCTGCAACCCACAGTTGAGATCGCTGTTCTTCCCAAATCCATAGCATTTTGTGTGTATGGTGTAGCCTGAATTTATGACCTCCATGGGGTCTGGAGTTTTCAAAATATCTGGCGCACTCTTTGCACCCCTGATTGTAATAACTGAAATGTTAGCAACTATGCTGCTACCTTTATTCCTAGGTACACTTAATGGTCGTGGAATGCCGAACAGACAAAGCGAAAAGGGGTCTCCCACAGCTGTAAGAGCCAAGCAGAGTGTTGCGTCCGTGTGGCTAGTCAAATTCACGAGTTGTTGCCAGAAATTGTTAGCGTAGCAGGATGATAGCAGTAACAACAGCCAAGTCCATTGGTGCTGCAAACAATAAGTATGCGGCTATTACACGATAGTTATTACTGATGACCTCCCAACACCCTTTCCACCGCCCATGGGGGGAAGTCACCCCCTGGCACCGGGCGTATGTGTCGGGCTGGCAGCCAGGTTGGACCAGAAGGGAGTTGCACACAAGCGTAACCCCGACCCAGAACCAGTAAGGGTACTGGATCTTTTGACCATTGGCCCACCGCTGTCCGCAACCGGACCATACCAATGGGCGTTGCAGAATCCCGAAGGTGATCATTAACCTGTCCCTCTAAATGGTTCAACGAAAAAAGAGCTTGCAGAAGCAAAGCATGTGGGCATAACTCCAGAGTATCCAATCCTCCCCCCTCCTTAAGTGCCCAAAGACGCTCCTTAAGGGTCCAGTGCGCCCGCTCCATAATCGCCTGACCTTGGCTGTTACCAGGGATCCCCCTAACGAGTCTAATACCCCACACCGCACACCACCGAACAAAGGCATGACTAACGTAGGCAGGACCATTGTCAGTCTTTAGGGTGACCGGTACTCCCAGGACTGCAATGGCCATGCGAAGTGTGGCAATACACTGTTTTGCTTTCTGGCCTGTGCTGGCAGTAGCCCCCGAGACCACTGCACATGTCAACGGCTACATGCAAGTATTTCAGCCGTCTGAAGGGTGCAAACTCTGTGACACCCATCTGCCACAGCTCATTCGGGCGGAGTCCCCGAGGATTAACGCCAGCAGGCATGGGCGCCGCAGTATTACAAGCACTGCAAGCTGCCACTATATTCCTCGCTTCTGATAGTGGCAGATTAAATTGCCGGTGCAAAGTGAGGGCGGACTGATGGAACTGGCGGTGAGACTGGGCTGCCGACGCTTGAAGGTCGAGCATGTAGCAAGCAGCATCTGCCACCCGGTTTCCCTCTGTGATAAACCCAGGGATTTCTGTGTGACTATGTACGTGCTGGATGAATACAGGCCAGGGTTTTTTCGAGAGGGCATTGTATAACAATGTAGCAGTTACGGTACAGGGTGTTGTACAGGAGCGACACAGCTGCGCCGCTCGAAAGCAATACTGGCTATCCATGATAATATTCAAGGGCTCGTTTGAGAAGCATGCCAAGGCAAGCAACACAGCTCTCAGCTCCAGTTGTTGCAGTGATACCCCTGGTTCTTGCCTGACCTCCTGATTCCATCTAATCCCATCCCACCATACCACCGCGAATTTGTGTGTCGACCCCGCTGCATCAGTGAACACTGTGCTGGCCCTTAGCGGCTGCTGGGCAAGTGGGACCACCGGCAATATGGTGATAAATTTTGCAATCATTGACCAAGGGGAAGTCCGTGTTGCTTCCACCTGACCAGGATACCCAGCCAACGCAGCCTGGATTGACATACTATCACAGAATGACAGAATAGCCTAGGTTGGAAGAGACCTCCAAGATCACTGAGTCCAACCTCTGACCTAACACTAACAAGTCCTCCACTAAACTATATCCCTAAGCTCTACATCTAAATGTCTTCTAAAGACCTCCAGGGATGGTGACTCAACCACTTCCCTGGGCAGCCTATTCCAGTGACTAACAACCCGTTCAGTAAAGAAGTTCTTCCTAATATCCAGCCTAAACCTCCCCTGGCGCAACTTTAACCCATTCCCCCTCATCCTGTCACCAGGCATGTGGGAGAATAGACCAACCTCCACCTCGCTACAGCCTCCCTTCAGGTACCTGTAGAGTGCAATAAGGTCGCCCCTGAGCCTCCTCTTCTCCAGGCTAAACAGTCCCAGCTCCCTCAGCCACTCCTCGTAAGACTTGTTCTCCAGGCGCTTCACCAGCTTCGTAGCCCTTCTCTGGACTCGCTCGAGCACCTCCATGTCCTTCTTGTAGCAAGGGGCCCTAAACTGAACGCAGTACTCGAGGTGCGGCCTCACCATAGCCGAGTACAGGGGGAAAATCACTTCCCTGGACCTGCTGGCCACACTGTTTCTTATGCAAGCCAGGATGCTGCTGGCCTTCTTGGCCGCCTGAGCACACTGCTGGCTCATACTCAGCCGACTGTCAACCACTACTCCCAGGTCCTTCTCTGCCTGGCAGCTTTCTAACCACTCATCTCCCAGCCTGTAGCTCTGTTTGGGGTTGTTGTGCCCCAGGTGCAGGACCCGGCACTTGGCCTTGTTAAACTTCATACCGTTGGCCTCGGCCCATCGGTCCAGCCTCTCCAGATCCTCCTGCAGAGCGTTCCTACCCTCAAGCAGATCGACACACGCACCTAACTTGGTGTCGTCTGCAAACTTGCTGAGGGTGCACTCGATCCCCTCATCGATTAAGGGGATTGTCGAGGGGATCATCGATGAAGATGTTAAAGAGGACTGGTCCCAGTACTGAGCCCTGGGGGACTCCACTAGTGACCGGCCTCCAACTGGATTTGACTCCATTCACCACAGCTCTCTGGGCACGGCCATCCAGCAAGCTCTTAACCCAATGAAGTGTACACCAGTCCAAGCCATGAGCAGCCAGTTTCCTGAGGAGAATGCTGTGGGGGACGGTGTCAAATGCCTTACTGAAGTCAAGGTAGACCACGTCCACAGCCTTTCCCTCATCCACTAAGCGTGTCACCTTGTCATAGAAGGAGATCAGGTTTGTCAAGCAGGACCTGCCCTTCGTAAACCCATGCTGACTAGGCCTGATCGCCTGCTTGTCCTGTAACTGCCGCATGATGACACCCAAGATAATCTGCTCCATGAGCTTCCCTGGCACTGATGTTAAACTAACAGGCCTATAGTTCCCCGGGTCTACCCTCTGGCCCTTCTTGTAGATGGGCGTCACGTTTGCTATCCGCCAGTCAAGTGGGACCTCCCCCGATAGCCAGGACTGCCGATAAATGATGGAAAGCGGCTTGGCCAGCTCCTCCGCCACTTCCCTCAGTACCCTCGGGTGAATCCCATCTGGCCTCATCGACTTGCGTGCATCCAAATGCTGTAGCAGGTTGCCAACCATTTCCTCCTGGATTGTGGGGGCGACATTCTGCTCCTCATCCCCTTCCACCAGCTCAGGGTACTGGGCGTCCAGAAAACAACTGGTTTTGCTGTTAAAGACTGAGGCAAAGAATTTTAGTTGGACTATTACGCTGTAGCAAGTCCAACGAGGTTGCAGCTAATTCACATGAAATTGATACGGGCTCTGCACCAGAGCATCCAACTATCCTTGTACGGGCCCACTGTATGGCGAGGGCCGATAGGTCCTCCCACTGCAGTAACGCGACCTTTGGAGCCGCACAGTACCCAAAGAGCAGCAGGTGTCAACTGTCCCCTTGATGTAAGATTATGACCACCCCCTCATGCTGTAATAAGATGTGTGCCTGAATCCCCTTCCCCAGTTCTCGCCTTGCGAGCCCGCCCGCCTGCACTTGTGAAAAGAAAGACTGCAACAACTTTTGATGAGTAGGCAACAATCGTCGTGGCGCCGTCAAATCCATGTCACCCTGCAGCAGGTCCGTGAAGGTCTTCATCTCATATGGTGTTAGCAATGTGAACTGTCGTAACCATTGCATTGAGCCTACGACCTCTTGTAGCTGATTCAGGGTTTCTATTTCTGGATTCATCGCTAACACTTTCTGGGGCTGGACCACCCGAGCATACATCTGAGTACCTAGATAATTCCAGGGGCTAGTTCGCTGTGTTTTATCTTCCCCAACTACTAATCCATACTTCCGCATAGCCTGAGTAATTGTATCCTCTACATCCTCCGGTAGCTTTTCACCTGCCACTAGGATGTCATCCATGTAATGTAGCATCATCAACTGTGGGTACTGCCTCCTGACTGGCTGCAACGCACAGGCCACAAACATCTGACAAATAGTGGGCGAATTCTTCATGCCCTGCAGCAAAACTGCCCACTCATATCGTTTAGCGGGTGCCTGATTATTAATGGATGGAACAGTCAGTGCAAAACGCTGCTTGTCCCGCTCCGCCAATGGAATTGAGAAAAAACAGTCCTTAAGGTCTATAACAAGGCATTGCCAATCCTGGGGAATCATAGAAGGCACTGGGAGACCAGGCTGAAGAGCTCCCATGTCCTGCATGCTTGCATTCACCTTTCACAGATCATAAAGGAATCGCCATTTCCCTGTCTTCTTTTTATTAGAAATACTGGGCTGTTCGAGGGGCTAGTAGAAGGACGTAGATGCCCTAGGGCAACCTCCTGTTTAACCAATTCCTCTGGCGCCTCTAATTTTTCCTCTGACAGCGGCCACTGATTCACCCAGATGGGATCATCCGATTTCCAAGACAACGACCAGGTGAGGCGCTCATCAGTGGCTGCCACTAAAAACCCTGTTCCTGGGTCTGCTTAATAGGGCTGTCGGGAATCACTAAGCTAGCCCCCACAATCTGCAAAATGTCTCGACCTAGGAGTGCAATAGGAATGTCTAACACATATGGAGACAAACATCCAGCCTCAACAGTCAACCCATTATCCACCCAAGAGAACATAATGGGCTGTCTGCTCTTGCTGCCATACTCTCTCCCGCCCACACCCTGTACAGATGTCAAGAAAGGACGAAGCGGCCAACTCCTAGGCCATTGAGCTCTGGGAATCGCTGTAACGTCCGCCCCTGTGTCCACCAGCGCTGGTAATTTCACATAAGGTGGTATAGGATTGATAAGACCGGTGATCACCAAAGTGATGTTCATCTGGGGACGAGGGTGGGGGTGACAAGGATGAACCAGTCCCTGACATAGGCGCAGGGAGGTCAGAGGAAGGCAGCGGGGGCAGTGAAAACATGGGGGTGGGGGCAGGACCCCCACCCGCCCGTACCTCACGCATCGGGAATCTGATTATTGTGTTCCCCTCCCTCGTCCACCACCCCCCTGAGCCATCCTCTGCAGCTTGACCTAAAGGTGGAGAAGCTCTAAAGACGGGCGCACACCAAGGTGCTCCACATTCCCCTGTCAAGGGCCCACTCTCCCCTGAGTCCTTCTCCACTTTTACTTCACAACCCTCGGTACTCTTGGTTTGTGTCCCCTCCTCCTCCCTCTCAGGCGCCTCCTTTTCTGACGGAGTAATCTGCACCTCCGTCTCTGTGCCCTACTCAAGCCCCTGAAGCATTCCCGCCGCCAACTGCCACACGGAGCGTTGTTCCTTTGCCTGCCTAAAGGTCCCGAGCATCTTCCCCAAAACAGGAATCAACCCTAGAGCCTCCTTATTCCCGTTGCAAGCAGCTACCCAAAGATCCTCCCCCACCTTTTCTACTGTTCGCCATTCCAAACAACCAGACGGCGAATGAGCAAATCCCTGTTGTTGCATCCATTGGAGCAACGGATGGATCTCTTTTCCTTTCAGCACGATTCCGCACTGATTCCCTAACCCTTTCAGCGTACTCACCACCTGATCCATGGATGCATGGCTATCAGCTTTCCGCTCCCCTACCCACCAGGCGGCCGCCCACAAATCACGTCAGGGTCACCAAATGTTGCCTCTCTCCATGCTACCCCAGCCCGAGAGACAACATCGATTGGCTGCCAAGACGTCTGCTCCCCGAGCAGGGACACCAGAGACGGACACTACGTGTCTAGCTCAAATGCCAATTTATTGCTGCGCAACATAGCCTCTTATGCCCGTACACGCGACCGCCCTGGACACTTGTGACCCCTTACCCCACCCACCATCCCTCCCACCTTTTCCCCAACAGTTTTGGGCCTTTTCTTCCAGAGGTCAGTAAGATGATTAAAACTGGAATAAATAGCCAAATGCATCAGAAAAGCCTTTCATCCCAAGGTGCTAGAGAGATCAGAGGGGGAGCAGAATGCTAAGTGTAGCTGTAGATTCCTCACAAATAGTTTGAAATGCCTTGTTTTGTAACTTACTCCATGCTGCAATTAAAATGTGGTAGAAAAAAGTCTTAAAAGTACAGAAAGCACAGCTGTTAAGCTAACTGGTGCCAGTCAGATAGTTTTGTAAGGCATCATTCTGAAGTGCTGTAATTACAGATGCAATAGGAAAAAGACTGGGTATATGTCTTTGACTCAGTTAAGGTGTAGCACAGCCATGTGCAGTTCCTTCCAAAGCATCAGTGATTCACACCATAAAAATCACAGACTTCCCATGGTGTTGAAGCCATACCATTGCTTTTATTCCTGTATCACTTCATGCAGAATAGATGAAATCTCTTGGGTATCCCAGGGCCTTTAATCATACTGGAAGTACAAGGCTGAAGGGGTTGGCGGGCTGTTTCCTTTCAAAACTGCTTTCCCTCCTCCAAAGTTTGACCATTCACTTCAATGTAATTTGTGCAGGTATAGTTGGAAGGAAGAGAAGTCCAAGTCTGAACTTTGGCCTACCTCCTCAGCCTGCAGTTTATGCCTATGCTTGATCTTCAATCATTTCATTGCTTGTCTGTACACATTGCAAAAGTACCTTTTACTATAGTTTCTTGTTTCCTTAGATCAATAGTACATACAGAAATATCTTTACCTTTGTAAAGCTTTCCATGGGGAGCCTGCAGGGAGATCCCAGTAGTTGGAATTGTTTTCCTCTAGGAATGAACTTAGAATTTCCTGTCAATGCTGCAATTCATGCTCCATTCAGAGCTTTAAGATAAAGTTGGAAGGAGGCATTATTTTCCTGACTTGCAATGTGCTTATCTTGGGTTCTTGTTTAAATAAACTATATATGGAAATGTATTAATCTTCTGCAACTCAGCTTGTTCTCTCTGTTCCCTTCCAATATTATTAGCGTGCAGTTTACATATACAAGGTCCAGCTGATATATTGGGGTAGCTTTGAAAGTGATCTGATGATTGAGAGGGGAGGGTCACCTTGCTGTCTTTTGTGAGTGATTCTTTATAGTGAGCCTGTACAATGGTATTGCTTAGTGTTTTTTGCATTGCAGAGAGGGAGTGATGGTGTGCTCCCCACCCTTGCCTTCAGTCTGACTGTTGCCTTGCTTAAATACTGGCTGTTGCACCCAAGGCCTTGCTCAGGCAGATAGCAACCACAATATTGGCTCAACCTGGGTGCTGGTGAAACTGACAGACATCTTGCTTAGCAGCTGAGGGCCAGTGAGCTTGTGCCAAAACCCAAATGATTGTTAGTCCACCATCTTACCCCATAAACAGTGAGTGGGCCAAGAGCACTTTGAGCTCTTCTGCTGGCTATATGTCAGGATCACCCCTTGAGTAAGGTTATCTCTCAAGCTCATGCCTGCTGCAGAGATCCCTTACTCCTTGTGAGAGATTCCTTGCTGCAAAAGATTCTGGGTAGGTGATTAATATATTCACTTATATCTTAGATTGATTATGCACATGTAATCCTTAGCCATATATCATTGTCCAAGTCTGGGACTAGGAGTGGATTCAGCTGTACCTATGCCCCTTACCTTCGTTCAAGGATTTTATAAAGCAAGTGGGTCTGCTCTGAACCTCATGACTCAACGGGTTGATCTCCACAATGCGCCTGACTTACCCTGTCCTCTGTGCAGGAAAAAATTAATTGCATCTTGCCATCTCAAATCTTTTAAAGTCACTATCTTATTTATGTTTAAGCTTAGTTAGATCGTTACCTTATATCAAAAAATATATTGCTCAATATATTGACCTTTTGAGATCATCTAGTCCAATCCCTCTGTTCAAGCAGTGACACCTAGAGCAGGTTGCTCAGGACTTTGTTGAGGCAGCTTTTGAGTATCTCTAAGAATGGTGAATCCACAGACTCTCTGGGAAACCTGTTGGAGGGCTCAGACACCCACACAGTAAATAACTGTTTCCTGATGTCTAGACAGATTTTTCTTGTGTTTCAGTTTGTGCCCATTGCCTCTTGTGCCTATTGCCTCTTGTTCTGTCTTTGGCACCACTAAGAAGACCCTGGCTCTATGCACCCTTTGTTCAGGTATTTGTATACATTGATAAGATCTCCCTGCACCCTCTCTTCTCTAGGCTGAAAATCCTCAGTTCTCTCAGCCTTTTCTCCTAGGACAGATGCTCCATTGCCTTCCCTGTCTTCATGCCCCTTGTTTTCTTTGGCATTGCTGGCCTGATTCAATTCCATTTGGACTTTGGCTTTCCTAACTTAATCCCTGGATGATCTGAAAATATTCTGCAAACTACATCTGTTTTGCCCACAAAGGTAATTGGTAAGCCATCTCCCTATCTTTGCAATTTATTTCTAATTATCTGTGAATGAAGTGATGCCCAAGGGAAATGACTAATAAAATAATAACTGGGCCAATAAGAATAATTTGAATCGAGTTGAAAAGTTCTATGCATATTTGTAGCTAACAGAAAACATGAAAATATTTTTCTTTTCTGAGCAGAACCCTCCTCTGGTAGCAGTCAGGCTAGGAGAATTGCCTAGAAAATATCTAAATGACCTCAAGTGTCGTTCAGCTTTAGGCAGTTTGTGCAATTTTAACAGAAAAAATATTTTTCTTTCTATTGTTAGAACTACATATAGAAAAAGTGAGGGGCTCTGGAAGGCTGGATAATATGTATAAAGTTATGCACCAGGCAAGTGGAGTAGATCAGAATAGAAAGTGTTTGGCAAGCCAGTCCAGTGATCCACCCATTTCTAGTTCTATTTCAATGCAACCCTGTTGACTATTCAGAGTATTTTAAGTTAAGCAATCAAAGTAACACAGAAAGTGTTTTTCTACTTCAAGATTTTCATAGTAGCTTTTCTGTGTTTCACAGACTTTTAGAATTGTGCAGGTTTGGGAGGCACCCTACCATTGGTGCAAGTTGGTTTGGAGGAGATCTCTACCAGTTCAAATTGTCTGTAAATTAAAGATCACACCTCTAACTGTCATGGTAGTGGTACCAGGAGTGGAGCTTCATAGAGAGATATGCTTATGAAGACAGCAACAAAAGACCGCACTGTTTTTACTGGAAAATGTAATGGAATTACTTCAGGGGACTGTGCTCATTCCTTTTTTTTTTTTTTTTTTTTTTGGGAGGGGGGAATCACACTATTTATTAGTACTATTTTATGTTCTCTCTACAGGCTTTACAGAAAGTAGCATGTTTGCCATCTGGTTTGTGAAATTTAGACGTAAGCTGAGAAGAAGAGCTCTCTGTTAACATTTCATAAAGGGACAATGAAAGAGACTCAGGGCTCTAACTTAATTAATTTATATATAAATCATATTTGTGTGCATTCCTTTAGTAAGGGAAAGTAAGTGTTCATCTTTATTAAGGGAACCAGACTCCCCACTTACATGTGGGCCAAAAGTGACCTCATATGCAAAAAAAAAAAAGTGACCTCATTGATATCTTGCAATATTTGGTGTATTGATTTCTAACAAGATCAAAAAGAGGCTGTATGTAAGTTCTGGATATGTAACAGAGATCTGGGACATGGCAAATCATAACTGCGAATGACATCTTGTTACAGGTAAGAAGCTGCTTCCTCTATTAGCTTCCTCTTTAGGAAGTCTAAAGGAAACTTGAAAAAGATTTGTTTCAGACTTTAGAAAGAAGTGACTAGTTGTTGTATGTGTTTATTGTAGTTTTTGCTTTTCCCTATCTTTTGAGTATAGCGTATTTAGCTGTTTGATTCATTGTTCAGAAATCCAAGTAGAATGGATTAGCTCATGGAGTATGAGACGTGTTTATTTTAATTTTCCTGTACACCTTGACAGGAGGCCTGCATTTTCTTGTGACCCTTAGAATTCTCGCTTTGCTCATTACTGCCAAGAAGAAAGTTACTGCCAAGAAGTCACTCCAGGAAGCTGAATATATGAATAAGCTGAATATATGAATAGCAAATGTGCATATACACATATGCCTGTTACCCTTGAATACATATTGACAATTAGTGCAAGCTGAGTTAAAGTCAAAATGTCTTCAACATAAGAAGATTCACCTAACAAGATTCTAAAACTTCTGTTCTTTTAACTTTTTCAATAATGAAATGCATGTAAGCTATAACTAATATTTCCTGTAATGTCAAGCATATATTCAAGATTAGTCTCTGGAAATTACAGTGATGGGCCAGGGAATGTGTTAGTCAATATGAAATTAAATTCAGTATCACCAGAAAACAAAACAAACCAACAAAAACAAACAAACAAACAAAAAATCCTGGAGCCTCTGCCATGGCTATTCCTCAGTTTATTTGGCATAAACCTTTTCACATGCTGCTGTTTATTTGAAGCCTCACTCTGTACTTCCACATAATTAATATGAATAAAAAAATTGCTTAAATGCACTCAACTAAAATAAAAGTTAGCAGGAGCTGCAGCCAAAAATGATAGAGGAATAACTCACCATGTTTTTCTGACAGATGGCTAACAAATGATATTCACACAGGCTTGGAGTCTTTTATAGGATCCTAAACCAGTACACAGTCATAGAATCATTTAAGTTGGAAAAGTTCTTTAAGATCACCAAGTCCAACCATCACCCTGACCTACCAAGTCCCATCACTAAAGTTTAGTGGCTCCTTAGTGCCACATCCACACATCTCTTAAACACATCCAGGGACGGGTATTCCACTAATTCCCTGGGCAGACCATTCCAGTACCTGACTACCCTCTCTGTGGTGGGGACCCAGCTCTTAACCATGTTGAATGTCATGTGACTGGACTTGGACCATCAATCTGGCCTATCCAGAACCCTCTGCAAAGCCTTCCTACCCGCAAGCAAATTAACAGTCTCACCTAACTTGGTATCATTCACAAAGTTACTAAGAGTACACTTGATCCCCTCTTCCAGATTACTGATAAAAATGTGTACCTGGTCTGGCTATGATGGAGTTAACTTTCCCTGCACAACCCATATAGTGCTGTACTTTGCACTAGTGTTGATACAGAAGAGTGTTGATATAATACCAATGTTTTTACTGTCTCTCCAACTTCCCACCACAAGGACATTAGACCTGGGATGGGAAAGAGGTGGGGAGGGGACACAAGCAGGAAAGCTGACTTAAACTGACCAAAAGGATATTCCATACTCTAGGATGTCACACTTAGCAATTGGAATGAGTTGCCAAGGGAAGTGGTGGTGTCACCATCCCTGGGGGTGTTTAAGGAAAGGTTGGACCTGGTGCTTAGGGACATGGTTTATTGGGTGACATTGGTAGTAGGGAGATGGTTGGACCAGATGATATTGAAAGTCTTTTCCAACCTTAATGATGCTATGATTCTTTGAAAAGCTGGTGGGGAAGAAGGTGAACAGGGGACTGTCATTATGACAGCATTTGTCTTCCTGAGCAACCACCACATATGTTGAGGCCCTGCTTCTTAAGAAGTGGCTGAAGATCAAGATCGCTTCCAGATGGGAAGAAGAGATTTTTTTTTTTTTTTTTTTTTTTGTCCTTTTGCATAACCTTTCCTGCCATTAAATTTCTTATTTTTCTCTACCCATGAGCTCTTCCTTCCCCCCATATTTTCTCCCCCAGTCCTTCTGAGATGGTGTGAGAGAGCGGTGTGGGGGTGATAATCTGCCCATCAGTTGTTAAACAACCACACAATATTAAACAAAACTGGCCCTGATACTGAGCCTAGCGGAATACTTCTGGTCACCAAATTCGTGTGGCCAAAGCCCAACTAGAGTTGAAGCTGGCCATGTCTGTGGGAGACAATAAAAAAGGATTTTTCAGATAGGTGAACAGAAAAAGGAGAACCAAAGAAAACAGAGGTCCGCTGCTTGATGGGGAAGGTCAACTCACAGACAATGACATAGGCAAAGCAGAGACGTTTAATGCCTTATTCGCCTCGGTCTTCAACGGTGATGATGGGCTTTGGGACCTTGGGTGCCCTGTGCTGGAGGATCTTGATGGTGGGAATAACAAACTCCCAAATGACCCTGACCGTGTGCGGGATTTGCCACTCCACCTGGATCAATAAAAGTCCATGGGTCCAGATGGAATTCATCCCAGGGTGCTTAAAGAGCTGGCTGACGTTATCACGGGACCTTTCTCAATTATTTTTCAATGATCTTGGGAATCTGGAGAGGTCCCAGTAGATTGGAAGCTGGCAAATGTTGTGCCAATTTTCAAGAAGGGTAAGAAAGAAGACCCTGGCAACTACAGGCCTGTCAGTCTCACATCAGTGCCTGGTAAAATTATGGAGAAGATGATTCTTGAGGCTATTGAAGCACACCTGGGGGACAATGCAGTTATTGGTCCCAGCCAACATGGGTTCATGAGGAATAGGTCCTGCCTAACAAATTTGATTTCCTTTTACGATAAGATCACCTGTGTAGTCGACCAAGGGAAACCAGCTGATGTGATCTTTTTGGACTTCAGCAAGGCTTTCAACACGGTTTCCCATAGAATCCTACTGGACAAAATGTCCAGCATACAACTTAACAAAAACATCATACGATGGGTGAGCAATTGGCTGGCAGGCAGGGCTCAAAGGGTTCTGGTAAATGGGGCCACATCAGGCTGGCGGAAGGTCTCTAGTGGGGTCCCTCAAGGCTCCATCTTAGGGCCAGTCCTCTTCAATGTCTTTATAAACAATTTGGAAGTAGGACTAGACGGTGTTTTGAGCAAATTTGCTGATGACACCAAACTTGGAGGAGTTGTAGACTTGGGCAAGGGTGGAAAGGCCTTGCAGAGAGATCTGGACAGGCTGGAGAGCTGGGTGATCATCAACCACATGAAGTTTAACAAAAGCAAGTGCCGGGTCCTGCACCTGGAATGAGGCAACCCTGGCCGTACATATAGACTGGGCGACAAGACACTGGAGTGCAGCCCTGCAGAGAGGGATCTGGGGGTCGTGGTTGATAGCAAGTTGAATATGAGCCAGCAGTGTGCCCTAGCAGCCAGGAAGGCCAGCCGTATCCTGGGGTGCATCAAGCACGGCATCGCTAGTAGGGCAAGTGAAGTGATCGTCCCGCTCTACTCTGCACTGGTGCAGTTTCACCTCGAGTACTGTGTGCAGTTCTGAGCACCACAGTACAAAAAGGATGTAAAACTGTTGGAGAGTGTCCAGAGGAGGGCGATAAAGATGGTGAAGGGCCTGGAGGGGATGATGTGTGAAGAGCAGCTGAGTTTGTTGGGCCTGTTCAGCCTAGAGAAAAGGAGGCTGAGGGGGGCCCTCATCACAGTCTACAACTTACTCATGAGGGGGAGTGGAGAGGCGGGTGACCTATTCTCCATAAACACCAGTGATAGGACCCACGGGAATGGGGTGAAGCTGAGGCAGGGGAAGTTCAGACTAGATATCAGGAGATTTTTTACTGAGAGGGTGGTTGTGCACTGGAACAGGCTCCCCAGTGAAGTTGTCACTGCACCACTCCTGTATGAATTTAAGAAACGTTTGGACTGTGCACTAAGTCACATGGTCTGAACTTTTGGTAGACCTGTGTGGTGCAAGGAGTTGGACTTGATGATCCTTACAGGTCCCTTCCAACTTGGAATATTCTATGATTCTGTGATTCTATGACCAGCTGCCAAGTGCTGGCCATTCAGCTGAATACTGAATATATATTTTTCAACAACTTAAAAAAGCCATCTTTTTACACTTCAGATTATAATTATCTCCAATGTTACCAAAGCAGTGTGTTGTTGAAGTCTTAGCTGAATTGTACACTCCTAAAGAATACTGACTTTACATTTGCTAGTGTGAGGAGTCCTAGATTTCTGTAGTATGGCAAATAATTATATTAATGGAGCTTAGATGGCCATCAAGATTTTTAGAAAACTTCCACTCATTTATTAATTAGGCAAGAAGTCTCTCAGATGGCTTTGGTTGCTCACATCTATGGAGTTACTCCATCAGGTGGGATAAAAAGCTCCATCTACAGAGAGTGAAAAAAAAAAAAAAAAAAAGAAAAGAAAAGGAAGAGGATATATTCCAGATGCACTGAAAAGACAGCTATTATCTGTTCCCTTATGGCACTGGATCCTTCACATACAGGTAAAACTTGTGTTCAGAACCTGATAACGTTCTCCTTTTGCTGTGAGTGCATTGTTAGCAAGCCTGTCATTAATTGCTACCATGGATATGTTCCTTTCTCTGGATGCAACACAGCAGTTGTGCCATTAATACTGCAAAAAACTTTAAATGATGAGCCTCTAGGTATCCTAAATTTTCCCCTCAGGAACCTCCTTCAGCTTAAACTTTCACAGAAATGAGTCTAGTCTGGGTGGACTGTTTTTTTCAATACCGTTGTATTATCAACTGTTGTAGCTCAACTACTTTGGGGTAGGCAGGTCAGTGTGTGTGGTTTGTTTTTGTTGCTATTGGTATCATTGTTGTTGCCAATTCAAAGAAATAGAAAGCCAACTTTTTGTCCTTCATACCCTGAAAGCAGACAAAAAATGCCTTTAAGATTCATCCTCCAGAAAGGCATTCTCCAAGGGAGTAAAAAATTCACATTGGAATAGGTACCTGTACTCTGTATTCAACAAGTAAGGGGTATATTTACAGTACTGACTTTTGTGCTAAGAAGTTTACACTAAGAGGGATTAATCCTTTCTTGCTGACAGAACTAGAGCTGTGGATTTCCTCTCTCATATTGTCTGGAGAAAAAGAATAACAAAAAATCATGGTAATAATCCAGCTCATGGTAGACCTGGCAAGTGGGGGAATAGAGGAGGAAATACAAGGAACTGATAAAGAAACTAAGTCTATTTGAAACCATGGGCCCTATAAATAAAAACTTAGACTTTTTTTTTTTTTTTTTTTTTTTCCCTATATGAATCACAAAGAACACACACTCTCTATTCCCTCCTGAATTTGGGGAGGAGATCATGTCTCAATGGGCATAGCAGAAGCCAGCCCCACTCGACCCAGAAGTAAGCACATCGTTTTCTTCTCCCACCTTGCAGTTTCCAAAGTGCTAAACAAGGCATGGATTGGGAAGGGTGCCTGACAAAAGCTTCACAGCTGGGCAGTGCTGATAGTAAAACTCAGTTCTGGTGGCTTAGACCGTGCCTTGAAAAGTTTAAACTATTTCCCCTTACTTTCCCTTCTCCCTGCTCTCCCCGTATAAAAAAACTTATCATTTTCTGTCATATTCCTGTTACCTGGGCAGCTCTTGCCATCTTTTTCATTCTTGATTTCTTCCTCTAGAGCAGCACCAAGCACAGAGATCACATTCAAAATCAGAGTCAGGCCACGCAAACTGTGTGAGTTTTGTGGGGCTATCATGTCACCATTTGCCTCTGTGGCAAATGGACAGCAGCACCATTTCAATGAAGACGAGCAGGAGGTGTCTGCTACAAGGGACAGCAATCCCAAGAACAGAGGAGGGACTGGAAAGAAGAAAGCTCAAGTTTGCCTGTGGCAAAATGGCTGCCTGCTGTGATGCTGATATGCTGGGGGGCACACACTGCGGTTAAGATGGGCTTGAGCTTTGTATATTTGTCAGATTGTATCTGTCTGAGTGCTTTTACTTGTGGAAGACACAGCATGTCTCACCCCCAGCTGGTGTCTGAACACTGAATGAACTTTTAAAAAGATTCATGGTTGATTTTACTCATGTAAGTTATTGTCATAGACTAGCAAACATTAGATATGCATTTTAGTCTTCTGCATCCAGTATTCCTTGGTGATTTTTATTGTTCACTTTTAATATCCTTAAGAAAAATGAGCAGACCTACAACATATTATGAAAGTGGAGTTCATCATAACTATTTAAACTAATTTAAACTACAAAATACATAAAATCATAAAGGAATTATTTTAATTATCAACCATTTTCAATGGATCCTAACCAATTTAATTATTCAGAAAATTTTTCAGAACGTCTGAAGTGATGGTGTAAGAGGCAGAGTCAGAGATTTCTTGAATATTAATGAGAAACTTTACTCTGCTCTATACGTAGAACCTGATGTGTATCACTTGGCACCTAAGTGCCTTAATCCACAATTTATAACAATAACATTCTTTCATACTGAATTTCACAGACTGGGTTGGCTGTTGTGTTGGCACACAACAATGAAAAAAGCCTAACCCAAACTCTTACAGACTTATTATATTATAATACTTAATCTGACCAGAATAAGGATCATGAATTTGCCAGGAAGTTCTATTTATCAAGTTGTTACACTCAACACTTTAAAACTGTGGATTTTTCTCTTAAAATCAGAAAAGAAGGTTCTGGGGAGGCCTTATTGCATGCAGCCTTCCAATACTCAGAGGGATCCTCCAAGAGAAATGGAGAATGACTCTTCATCAGGATGCATAGTGATAGGGCAAAGGCTAATGGTATTAAACTAAAAAAGAGTAGATTTAGATAAAAGGAAAGAGTTCCTTAGAGAGGGTGGTTAGATACTGGAATAGGCTGCCCAGAGAGGCTGGGGACACCTCCTCCCTATAAGTGTTCAAGACCAGGTTGGAAGGGACTTTGGGCAGACTGATCTAGTCTAAGCTGTCTCTGCCCATGAGTAGGTGGTTTGAACTAGCTGGTCTCTAAGGTGCCTTCTAACATGAACCATTATGTGATTCTATGATTCTATGAATGAAGAGCTGTCACTTACAACAATCTTGCTATATTTGATTAAGAGTAGGTTTTCTGCATTTGGTATTAACTGAGATTTTTACCTCACCATGAAAAACAAATTATTATATACTGATTTGTGTTGTATGAGCTTTAACATATTCCACTGAGAATTACTTGAATGTTCCTTTTGAAATAATGGATTTTAATGCACAATGTTATACATGCTTGATTTTTTTATTTTTTATTTTTATTTTTTCCAATGGGAATTTGGGAGTCCTTGAATGTATTAAAAAAAAAAAAAAAAAAGATGTTTAAAGTCCTTTGGAGAACCCTGAACATAGATTTTCTCTTAAATTTTCTCTTTAAATTTTCTCTTTCTTCAGAATGAAAACATTCTTTCTGTCAACTTGACTTAATGCAAAAAATATTTAAGAAGTTCTGCAAATCACTAATTCACTTTGAAGTTCAGATTTGCAGTCTAGTAAAGTATTTATGTTTGGTCCCATGTTGGCATTATTTTTTTTTCAAAAAGGTTAAGGTTGTATCTCATGATAGGATTTTTAATGAAATAGGTTATCATGTTTTAATTTGTCTCCTTTCATCTGTCTGCTATTCTTGCAAGCAGTGTTGCAGTGTTATGTGTTACTTCTTGGTTCAGAAGATTCATGTAAGTGAAGGTTTGTTTATGAGACAGTCTCAGTTAAAACAAGTGTGCATATCATTTTCCAAGCACCTTTATTTCTTCTGCTGGTGCATATTTATGAAGTGCTTTGTGAGGACAAAGAAGTCATACTGTGAATAGAAGATATTTTGAACTATTTAAGACTGGGATTTTCTGGAAGATTGTGTCTTCCCAAACTGAAGAAAACACAGAAGAGTGAATGCAATGTTGAAAACAATATCATTTAACAGCTGGCGATAGCATAACAGACACTATGTCTACATATTCACACTTTTTAAATGCAAATTAGAAGTCCCCAGTTTTTACAGGCATTTATGCATGGACTTACAGTCATGATTGGGAATGGTTTAATGAAGGCTAGTCCATATTTGTAGTAGTTTGCCACTGCCATGACATTCCTTCTAAAATCATAAGAGAAGTGTTTTCAGTCTGAGTTGCCTGTAATTTGTAAAGATGGTGCATATAATAATGTGAGTCCTACACTGAAATAAGGAATTGTCTTGCTCTGCTCTTGCTGATACTGTAGAGCTTACAGAGGTATAGATATCTTACTTTTTACTTAAAATTTGACAAGTTCATAGGATTATAGAATCATAGAATATCCCAAGTTGGAAGCGACCTTATAATGATCATCGAGTCCAACTCCTGGCACTGCACAGGTCTACCCAAAAATTCAGACCATGTGACTAAGTGCACAGTCCAAACGTTTCTTAAACTCTGACAGGTTTGGTGCAGTGACTGCATCCCTGGGGAGCCTGTTCCAGTGCACAACCACCCTCTCAGTGAAGAACCTCTTCCTGATGTCTAGCCTAAACGTCCCCTGCCACAGCTTGACACCATTCCCTCAGGTCCTATCACTGGTCAATAAAGAGAACAAATCGGCACCTGCCCCTCCACTGCACCTCATGAGGATGCTGTTGGCTGCGATGAGGTCTCTCCTCAGCCTTCTCTTTTCCAGGCTGAACAGGCCAAATGACCTGAGCTGCTCCTCATATATCTTCCCCTCTAGGCCCTTCACCATCTTTGTTGCCCTCCTCTGGACACTCTCCAACAGTTTTACATCCTTTTTGTACTGTGGTGCCCAGAACTGCACACAGTACTCGAGGTGAGGTTGCACCAGTGCAGAGTAAAGCGGGACGATCACTTCCCTTGACCAACTAGAAATGCCATGCTTGATACCCCCCAGGATATGGTTGGCCCTCCTGGCTGCTGGGGCACACTGCTGGCTCATACTCAACTTTCTGTCAACCATGACCCCCAGATCCCTCTCTGCAGGGCTGCACTCCAGCGTCTTGTCGCCTAGTCTGTATGTACGGCCAGGGTTGCCTCGTCCCAGGTGCAGGACTCAGCACTTGCTTTTGTTAAACTTCATGCAGTTGATGATCGCCCAGCTCTCCAATCTGTCCAGATCTCTCTGCAAGGCCTTTCCACCCTCCAAGTTTGATGTCATCAGCAAATTTGTTCAAAACACCCTCTAGTCCTACAACCAAATCGTTTATAAAAATGTTGAAGAGGACTGGCCCTAAAATGAAGCCTTGGGGAACCCCACTGGTGACTGTCCGCCAGCCTGATGTGGCCCCATTTACCAGAACCCTTTGAGCCGGCCCATCAGCTAATTGCTCACCCATTGGATGATGTCATTTGTACTGATCTACACTTTCTGTCTTGAAAGAAGTTTTCATATGACTCTTGAAGATAGTCTATATTTAAACCTTTTGTAAACCTTTTGTAAACCTAGTATGTTGTCCATACTGAAAGATGATCATCTATTTGCTTTCTGGGGAATAAATAGTGGTAGGACAAAGTTTTCAATAAGATATGTTCCCAGTCAAAGATTTACCAACTATTCTATTTTATTTTTTAGTAAAATATCTCTATCTTGCAGTTTACATGTTCTGAAGAAATGTAACAGTTGGATAGTTCTAGGTAATAACACTGACTTCAGCAAGGCTTCCGAACAGTTTCTGTTGTAAAGGTAATTACTTTGTGACTGTATTTCAGGTACCATGGTTTCCTTCTGTAATGTTTCTAACAATGTGCAATAATATACACTACAAAAAAAAGATCTTTAAATTGACACACAAATAGCTATGAAACTTGAAAGCATTCTGTCAGTCATTAAGATTGCTCCCTAGTATTATTTTCTGTTTATCAAGAATGCTTGGGACTGTTTGCTCTTTGCTTCTACACCTCACACAGCTTACCTTTAGAACATGAAGTGCTGAACTGCACAAGTGGTTCTATTCCTGTAAATGCTTTCATAGGCAAAAGTATCATTAACTGTTTGCAGCATGGTCTCTCTCCACTGAAGACGAATATAAATGCAAAAAACAACAACTACCACCACCACCACCACCACCACGACCACAACAAAACCTGCTGTAGAATTAGGGAGGAAAAATGAAGACCTCAGCTCATTTTCTAACTGTTCTTACTGTCAACTGCAAGAAAAAAAAATCCCCTGTGTTTTTCGTACATTCTCATTCCTAATAGCAAGCAACTGTTTAAAAGAAATAGTGGATCATATGTGAAATACTGGAACTCTATCATGAGCTGCAAAGAGCAGCCCCGACTTGCCACTAGATGCCTCTCTTTCCTCCTTGGTTCTTCCCATCAGCTCTGGCAGGCACACTTCAGAAAGCACTTTCTGGCAAAGGTGAGCACCTGCAAACACAGCTGGGCTGGCTGTTTAGCAGTTGTTAAAACAGCTACATGCCTCTGTAACTCTGGCAGAACCAATCCCCAGGTGCTCACTGTCTTAAAAATAGAGAGTGATTTAGCAACTCATCTTCAGAATTGGCAGTTGTACAGCAGTGAACACAGGGCAGACTTCTGTGCTGGGATTCTTAGATAATGGACTGGTATATGAGGTTCAGTGGTTCTGCTCATGTTGTTAAACATGATTCCACATGTCCATCTAAATGCTATTGCCAAAATCCCTTCTCTATTTCTTGTAAATGCACAGAAAGCAGCAGGAGGTGTCTCTTGAAAGGGATGTAGTCCTTAACTGTTCAACTCTGTCTCATCCTTTGATCTTTCTGTGGGTCATATATAAACATGCTAATCACTCAGGTATTGAAAATTACTTTGTATGGATTCTCTGCTACATGGTGGCTTTGCTCTAGGCAAGCAATTATGTGGGTGTATCACTCTTTTTGAATTATTCCCCTCTAAAGTTAACCTTTATCACATTTCATTTGCAAAATTAAGTCAGTCTTCCCTGATATTGCAGAGGTAAAGTGGAGGATTCACTGCCAGGTGGCAATGGCTTGTAGTGACTGAACATGCAGGAGGTACTTTGATGGGAGGAGTGGTTGTGTTGCATCAGCAGATGGGTACTTTTTTTTTTTTTTTTTTTTTTTTTTCCATTTCAACAGAAATAAATTCAACAGAAATAAATTTCAACCAAAATAAATTCTACATTCCTGAACTGGGTGTGATTTTGTTGTCCATTGTTGCCTAAATCTAACTGCTACTAGAGAACGGTTTTTAATACTTACTAGATTTAAACAAAACAAGACAAAAGAAAACCCACATATTTTTGTTATAAATGTGTGACGAGATTTTTGAAATTTTTATTTTTATATATTCCCTTCCTAACCCTTTCCTTCTCTTCAGCTTGGGTTGAGAAAGCCAAGCTCCTTGGAAGTTAATATAGTTAATAGTTAATTTTTATTATTAAATAGTTAATTTCTATTAATAAAAGAAATTAAACATCCATCCTCATCTTTGGAAGGTATCTGTAGAGTGAATTATAACAGCTTGTTTTACTGTTTCAGATTTAGATAACCAGTTCCCATGATGCTACTAGTACTACTTAAATATGAGATTTTAGGAAAATGTGAGTGGAGAGTGATCCTGCATTACTCACAATGCAAGTTTGATCATTGTAAACAGTAGATACAGATATTAATAGTGGATACAGCTTCTCCATAAGAAATATTTTCCCTTGAAATTTCTTATTTTTGTGTTCTCTCCCTTATTTTTTTTTTTTTTTTTTTTTTTTTATGTTGTAGTGGCAAAGGATCTTGGAGGCCTCTGTTTGAAAACTTTGTTCAGTGTTACATTGTCTGCTATCACAGCATGTGCTCACAGCAGCGCAACACAGCTTTTGCCCATGGCAGCCCTACTTGGACTATAGAAAGTGAATTTCAGGCTTGAGTACTTAATAAAAATATAAAATAGTACAAGTGTTTACTTGCACACCTGAAAAAAACACATGAATGTCAATGCTTTAAACATCCTGAGACAGCAGCAGCTCAAAGAGGGAAAAACGGTATTGAAAAAAATATTAATGACAAATACTTAGAGGTTTTATAATTCCATGTGTTTCAAGCTGTCCATTAGAACTGGTTCTCAGCCTAGATTGCATTGTCATAAGGTTGTTACAATCACTTTATTAATGGCTAGCCTTTAAGGCTTGTCACTTTAAACTTTTATTTATTTATTTATTTATTTTTTATTTTTTTTTGGCAGAATTCATTTCTCCATATTCCCATGGGCATCAGGAGGACAGCCTGCTCCACCAGGGGCCTCTCCACAGGCTGCAGGAGAACTACTGCTGCATGCCTGGAGAACCTCCTGCCCTGCTGCTGCACTCACCTTGGGGGCTGCAGGGCTGGTGTTGACTCCTCACTTTCACAGCTTCTGCACAGTGTTTTTTTTTTTTTTTTTTTTTTTTTTTTTTTTTTTTTTTTTTTTTTT
>NC_048926.1:72452251-72472830 GCF_011077185.1 Oxyura jamaicensis
TTTTTTTTTTTTTTTTTTTTTTTTTTTTTTTTTTTTTTTTTTTTTTTCCTGAACTATGCTCTCAAAGATGCAATCAGTTCTGCTTATTGGCTCACATTTGGCCAGAGGTGTGTACATTTTGGAGCCAGCTGCAAACAGCTCTTACCTGACTTGGAGCAGATCCCAGTCTACTCTCACAGAGGCTACAGCTGCTGCCCCATCCCTTGCTGCCAAAAGCAAAACTGTAAACACAACACACCTATGTTTCCTGAAAAAGGAAAAGGGTCCCCTATGGCCATCCACAGAAGAGATGACTGAGAAAGACGCTGCACATTCAGTATCAATCATTATCACTATCAATAATAATTGCTGGTGGAAGCTCTTAAGGTTATATGCTGAAGTAACATACTCATAGCTCTGCAGAAATACTGTCTCCCAAAGGATATAGCACAGTGTGCATGGCTGTGTTTACTGGGTACCACTAAGACTGTGGCTGGAGGCACAGCAATTGTACTACAAGCACATCACCCAAAAGTAGCCCAGGAAAACTGGGCAACTTCCTCCCTTCAGTTCCTCCAGTTCTGTTCACATGTTCACATGCACCATTGTTGGCTGTGGGACATGGATCAAAAGGGCAAAGTGCAATCCTACATAGCTCAAATCAGGATCTAGCCCATAGAGGGCATTAAAACATTACTTTTCTGGAATGTTGACTGTAGTCCTTGTCCACAACAAGTCACAACTATCCAAATAGCAATGAACACAAAAGGAAAGTACTTTATAAATTCTTATATAAATGCTATTCTGTTCCCACCTCTGTTTTCCTCCTGTTAAATTTACAAGACTTTCAAGTCTTTGCTTTGAGTTTACAAGCCTCAGTACTACTCTATGTTTTCCACTTCTTTTTCTCTCTCTCCTCAGATATTTTTATAGTGCTGTGTTTAATATGAAGAATGATGCCTATTCCATCATATTAAAGAGGCAAACAATGTGCTAACTAAACCAAAACATTCCTGTCCATTTCTGAGCATGAATTAAGATAGACAAACACTTATGAGAGGCAGCCAAGGAGAGAGTTGGAAGGGAAAGCCTAAAATTAACTAAATTGAAATGCAATATTACACACTGTCTGAATAGTGATTTCAGCACGTCATGTCACTAAATATAAGTAGACTTTCTGGCAGATAGAAAATTTAGAAAAAACTCTTACAGAGAAAACTAAAACAAAACCCCCCAGCCCACTTCCCCTAACCCACCCTCTCAACTCAGATAAGAAACATCTGATAAACAATTTGACAGATGAGTGCATATAGGACAAGAGAAATTAGGGCTGTATAACTTCTACTGACAGTGTTGACTTACAGGGAAACATTTTATAGATTTTGAAAGACTAAATGAAGGTCTAACCATCTGGCGAGGTTATTTGGTTAAAAAAAAAAAAGTATCAGTGTTCTTAAAAGAGAACAGAATGTACAATACAAATATATATGTGTGTGCATGTGTGTCTGTGTGTAACTATTTTGGGAAGCAGAAGACCAGAGTTGGCTTCAGACACAAGTGAAATAAGCAGTAAAATATTCCTAAGGTGGGTAACAGAATGACTATGGTTCTCTAAATGTATTTCTTATGACAAAATTGCACAATGTCAGACTTCCTCCTGTCTGCTATTGAAGCAAGTAGTTTAATGCTATCAATAACACAGTTGTCTGCACAGAAGCATGCATACTGCCCTCTCCACTCCAGTGTCCCTGCTATGGTTTTGGCACCAGGAGCAAGACCAACTCTCCAGGTCGATATCCCCTTCTTCTCTGCAGACAGGGATAGCCCCAGTCAGGCTCATCCTCAGAGTAGCAGAAATGTATTTTTCCTAATCCTGTAAGAAACCTTTAACCCCTAATGGTGTAAGTTTCATTTTAAAGACCAGTTAATATGAGGATCAGGCTGTCAGAAAAAGGGTGGTTCATTGATTTTAGCATCTGTTTTTGTCTGTTTGTTTTCAAACAGACTTATTTAAATTAATACAAGATATTTTTCTAAGAACATGCTGAAGACTTAAATTTGCCTTAACCATGCAGATTAAGATGTACCAATTTTCTTTGTCAACTGTACCTCAAAATTTGGATGTCATTACTACCTGGAAACCCAAACAGAAGTTTATAGGTTTATGTTCAGGTGGTAGAAAGAACCATCTTTTTCTTGAGATTTCTCAGAAGATAAATAGACAGTCAACCTGTGGGTAAGGAGGGATAGAGGCAGAGGATTCCTTTCAGGTAGTGTGAATTCACAGTATGTGAACTGTGCTACACAGACCACTTCTTATTTTTGTCATTCTTATTTATTTTTGTTTTTAATAAACAGGTTTTATTTATTTATTTGTTGTACAATACTCTAAGCTTGATTAAGTAGCTAAAATGACTTTTTTTATTTTTATTTTTATTTTTATTGTTGTTCCATGTTGACTATGAGAGCTTGATTCCAAGGGGAAAAAGTACATATATATACACACACCTATATACTATATAAATATATACACTTACATGCATACACTTCTGGAAAAAGAGGAAAAAAGTTCAAACACGCAAGAAGTGATGTCAGATATATGAAGTGTGGAGGTGATCTGGGTTATGACTGCTTCATACTGTGCTGGAATTTTTTTTTCTAGCTGAGCTGTGACATGTTTAAAGCTGTCTGTTTTAGGAAATGTGGCAAAGCATAAAAGTTTCACAAAAAATATTTTCACAAAGAGAAAACACTTGAAAGAAAACAGTTTTCTCTGGCTGTTTCTCTACTCTTCCCCATTTTCTCTAGCAGAAGAATGCTCCCAAATTAGTCTTAGCCCCTACAGGGGCTGTCTGCATCCTGGGCAGACTTGGCCACACTCAAGAATGGGCTCTTCAAGTACTTTGAAAGTCTGAAAAAAAATTATGTGCAGACCTATTTGTATGTTCCTCATAAATTTACCAAATCCCTCTGCATTGGCTTTGTTTTGCCTCTCCTGTGGGTCCAGGATGAAAATAGGGTTAGCACTAGTGTGCCAACCTTCTGCCAAAGGTTGTCTGAGCTTCGTCATAGCTGCAGAGAGGGGTCTGCATTGAGCAATTCACATGGAAACCAGTGGGGTGGTGGAATAAGGCTATAAAAACACCTTGTATAAAAATCTTCTCTCTCAGAAACCTGCAGAATATCAATAGGATATGTCTGAACTTAGTAAAGTCAATAGCTTTAGTGCCAGCTTTTACCTCCCTTCCAAGCCCATTAGTCCATTGAGGACTGAACCAGGCCCTTGTCTCATTAGCATTCATATAAAAATTTCAAATGCAGTGTTTGCCATTACTTAAACCTGATGTTCAGGAATCATTGGGACTGCAGTGGTTGGGGGCTTCTTTTTGAAGACTATATACAGTGCATCTCAATGTTGTCAGTGCGTTAATTTGCTCACGTAAGAATTGCTGTGTTGCTCCAGAGAGAAGATGACCATCTTCATGGTAAATGTCATACTGGGAGAAGAGTTCTTGCAATATTCTAAGTCTAATTACCAAAGTTAATTAGAGTTTTAACTTCCCAAGCACTGTAGGAAACTCTATAAGATACGCTTTCCAGCGTGAATCCATTCTGAGACAGAGCTTGGCTCAGGAAACAAATTGCTTTGGGGACTCTAATACTCTAAGAGATGTTACAATCACGGGGAGCTTACACAGGTTATACTCTCATGCTTTCAGGCAACACCTCCCGCAGCAGATTCCTTCCTGGTATCAGTTGATTGGCTCCTGTTTCTCAGCACTTATTCATCTGAATTTCCTCAGTTCACACTTTAGAAATTATTGACAGTGAAGGTGTAAACCCATTACTTTCTACATTTAATTTTTTTATCATTATTATTATTTTAGTTTTTTTTTTTTTAATTATTATTATTCTATAATATACAGGCTAATATATATATATATAGCAATTCTGCAACATGTGTCTTGTCAATGACAAGTGATTTAAGGGCAGTGAGCAGGTCCTAGCTGATCAGCTACCCTGGCTTGCTTCATATTTCCCCAGAATGACTGCTAACAGTGGTTTTAATAATGGCATTTCTTCAGCACTTATCTGATTTTTGGGCCTGGGACAGGTCTTCCTGAAGATTAGTGAAGATGTGCCCTTTGGTTGTCTTAAAGACCAAAGGGTGGGGAAGTTCCTCTATGATTATAATTTTTAAAAAATAGTGTCAAAAATGTTTAAATCTTTTTATTGCCTCCAGAGCCTATATCCTGTGACTGCCTATTTACCATTAATGTAAAAGAGAGCTTTGTTCTCACGTAACTCTTCAGACAAACTATGGTCAAAAGCAATACAAGGAAAAAAGAATAAAACACCTAGATTCAGTGTGTCTAAGTCACTTTGAACATGATAATTACACTGTTTTGAACCTCAGTAAAATGTCTCCTTCTTGAGAATCATTTTTTTGTGCACAGACAAGGAAACACTTATTAGCATAATGAGATGTTGGAGCTCTAACAGAAGAACTCCTGAGCTGCAGGACTTAATGTAGTACTGTACCCAGCTGCTTTGCTCATACTGTATAAGCAATCTGGGATAAGGGCAAATTCTTATCGAGTGGGATGAATGACTTAGCTTCAGCCACAGCAGCTCAATCTCGGCAGAAGGACACAAAACAATGAAAACAAACAAACAAACAAACAAACACAACAAAATAAAGACTTCTTTTATTGTTTAGATTAATTTTTCAGAGTTCTGGCAGAACAGAACTAGTACAGATCCAAAATCATGCTGGTAAACCACTTCAGATTGTACCTGACTCCTGATCCAGTTCACCGAGGAGCTACTTATCTTCTGCAGGTTTCCCTCAAGGTCCAAATGAACTGCTTGTCTTCTGCTGCTTTCACAGTTTCCACCTGCCTTTGCTCAGCAGTTCAGCTTTTCTACAAACCTGAACAAAAAGTTGTACCAGAGTCCACAGATGTACAGTGTTGCCTCTTGAAAAGCTTTGGAAACTATTTAGAAATAAATTCTTCTTTCAGGGACTCTACGCTACCTAAAATCCACTTTTTTTGTTTTGTTTTGTTTTGTTTTGTTTTGTTTTTAATCACTGGCAGTTTCATGCCTTCTGCGAGTGCCTGTCTATTAGGCACCCTTAGGACATATAAAAAAAGCCACAGTTTCAAGTGCATTTATTTTGTTGCATATCCTTACCAAAAAGGTGATTTTTTTTTTTTTTTTTTGGCCCCACTCTGCTCTCTTGTACTGTAGCAGACTGCGTGCCAGTATCTTTCCCTTTCCCTTGACACTTCACAAGGTAGCTCCTGGAAGTCCAGAGATTCTTTACCTGCGACAGATACTCAGTAAGTGACGAACATCTAGCTTGTTGCAACTTTGCAATTAATTTGCTAAGCACTTCTGAAACTTTGTAATCTTAGATAAGTGATGTAAAAGATTGATTGTGCATACAGACCTCTAGGCATAAACTGTTAAGCATGAGACTGGGAGAGGATCCAGTCATATCAGGTCTTCTCAGAGCTTAGATGGCAAAAGGAACTCCATTCTGAAACTTGTGACTCAATTTAAGGATCTCCCAGATGCTTTTAATCTGACCCTGTCCTCTAGGCAATACAATATCAAGTGACCTTGCCATCACAAATATTGTTAATGTTGCATTTACCATTAGAGCTTTGTTAAATTGGTGTCTTATCCGTGATTAAACTTTGCTAAAACACTGTTTGCATCATAAATATATTGCTGCTTCTCTCTTACGAGTGAAATGCTTAATTCTTTTCACAACATCTGTCTTGTGCTTAATTAGCAGGAAGTTAATGCACTTGGTGAAAGCCAAGAGAGAACATGGGAACCAACCAACCAACCGATCAACCAACCAACCAACCAAATAACAAGTTGTCACACTTAAAACTCAAGATAAAACCAGACAAGGTGGAAAGTGATAACATTAAGAAATTGCATAATAAGCAGGAAAACCTATCAAACCTTTATATGGAATTTTACTATCTTGTTTTTGAAACTTTATTACAGTAGAAAAATCACGTTATTTTCCCTCGTTATCTTACAAATTCTCCTCTTAATACATTCATTTAGATTTGCTCTGCAATTACAAAAGGTGGAGAGCCTACAGGTCTGTACTATTTACAGTGGAGGCCACAATATGGAACAAACACAATCATGACACTAACTTTCTGATGGACTAGGCATTGAAGATAAGTATTCAGACTTTCATAGTGTGCATTTTTAGAGAACTGATTACTAGATTATAGAATATAAAAAAAAAAAAAAAAAGGAAACCGAGAGCCTAGATAACTTTTGAAGATATGATGATTAAACATGAAATTCATTTTTTGATCACCTATTTATAATGCTCGGTCATTAACTATCCCAATTTGTCAGTTCTGCTTTTTAATAATAATTTCACACTTTTACTTACACTCCTGACTTTTGGTTTTAGCTCTAAAAAGTAAGGTATTTGAACTGAACAACATCATAACTTGATTTGATTTAGAAAAAAACTGCTAGGATGGGTCTTGTTTGATATCAACATTTTTTCTGAATATATACAAAATGCTGAAGCAAATATTGCTACCATACAATTAGGTCATACTTCAACAACTGTCCTTTTGTCTCACAACTAATAAATAAAAATACTTCTTTGTTGTTTTGTTTTGTTTTGAAAGCCAAATTGTATTAAGAGGGAAATGACAGAAATGCTGATACGGTTTAAAGTCAAATATTTTTGAAGCTGCAAGGCAGAGATAAATCTACTGTAATATGGGAAGAAATTGAAAGAAAGATAGGCCAGACACTGTGCGGATAATCTGCCTTATCTCTCTGGCCTGATACACCAGCTCAGCTTCACATTGCATACAACTCACTCATCAGCTGCAGAAGCTCATGTTTAAGCCCTCAAATGTAGTTAAAATTTTACTTTGGGAAGGTGGTTAATCCGTATACACTTATGGTGTCAAACATGTTTTACATTCATGGCTATTGAGGGAGAGAACTTGTGCTGAGTAGTTAGGCAGAAGGGCCTTGTATGAAGTTGATTCTGCTTTAGCTTGGATTATATTCTGCAGGAATTGCTCTTCTTCTCATACACTGTGAAATTTCTTCCTTTTGTAACTTGTAACACCAGTTACAAGTTCCTGGTGATTCTCTGATGTACTTGTTTTTATGAGGTATGGGAGCAGTGAAATTTATTATCCACACCTATCTCTGCACAGTACTTTTAGCTAATGTAAGCACTTCAATGATGTATTTGCATTTAGATTAAATTATACAGAGTAATTCAGATCTAGGAATCTACAGCTGAGCTAGAATAATAACTGTTTTATTATTTGTGTTGAATTTAATGGAAACACCACATTCAAATAATGGAATCTATTTTTCAAAGCCTCCCAGCAGATTATCATCTTAAATATTTTTCCTGGCCCTGATTCAGGTAAATATCTATCATCAGGACAGCACCTAACGATTTGTTTTCCTGAGCATGGGACTTCAGTGCTGTAACAGTCAGGATACTCTTGACTTCTAATTTCTGACAAATTAAGACAAGAGATTTGAATCTTGGACAAATTAACACTTCCATAAAATGCATCAAGAACATCATAAATAGGAAACTGGAGGAATGTTGAGACTGGGTTTAAATAGACAAGAATATTTTAAGAGTCAACATGAAATGACACTGAAGATTGGGCACTTTCTTCATTCATGGAGGTACTCCTAAAAGCTCTTCACTTAGCAAAATATTCAGCAGTTAGTTTCAAACTCTTTCATCTTGCACTATTATGCTTATGTCCTATGAACTAAATCGTTTTTCTTAAGATTTTTTTTTTCTTAGCTTCTTAAGATGAATCCATTGGTCACAGTCCTCACTCTTGGCTTGCTCTGCCTCCCTGCCTTCCTTTATTCCTTCCATTTCATTTATTCAAAGCTACCATACTTCAGAGAGGAATGGGTCAGGAGTAAAATAAGTATTTTTTTTTTTTTTTTTTCCAGTCCAGGAGTTAGAAGAGGGAGAAACTTCATTAGACTATCTTAATTGCAATTTTTGACAGTATCACTTCTATCAGAATATTAGTTATCAAATGCACTGGATAAAATAAGAAGAGGAAAAAAAATATAACAACGTTTAAAAATTATTTTGAAAAGAAAATGAGGTCATGCCATGAAGTGAAACTAATAGATATTTTTATGTCTTTATAGAAATCTTTACTGCCAGCCATTCTTTATTGATTTGCCTCAGAAAACTGTAGTAGAAGAGCAGTCCAATAAATAGTGTTTGCCTAAAGTAATCTGACTTTGAGTCCTCATTTTCTGTATGTAATATACAAAAGATGCAGAAAATTTGACTCATGAGGAGCTTTATGGCAATAATCACATGACAATGACCAGCCCAGGTGTTATTTTTGAAGGCTGCAAATAGAGAACCACTTAGTAAAAAAAGACAATATTAATCAGGGCATTTTCAGCTAAATGTGTTTATGCAAAAGGATGATTAAGCAAAACAAAAAACATAGTCTTTTTTTTTTTTCCTTTGTTGTTGTTAGGTTTGTGTGTGTGTCTGTGTTTGCATATGTATATGTGATTTTGTTTGTTTGTTTTCTTCGAATATCCTCGGATGATTTTCTGAGATGTGAAATGGGATTAAGAAACAGTGGCACCACTCACAATGACTCCTGTGTTTAGAGGACTCTTTTAGAGTGCTAACCATACATGTTTAAATCTCAGGTACATAGAGAAAAAAAATACTTCAAACTCACAAGGCAAGATTACTTCCTTCTTTTCTGAAAATTTCTGAGGTCTCCTCTCAGGCTCCTCTTCACTGGGCTGAACAAACCAAGGGACTTCAGCCACTTCTCATACATCTTGCTCTTCACCATCTTTGTTGCCCTCCTTTGGATATCCTCTAACATATTTATGTACTTTTTATATTGTAGCGCCCAAGACTGCACTCAATACTCAAGGTGAGGCTTCACCAGCCCAGAGCAGAGTGGGACAATACCTTCCCTTACCAGCCAGCAGGGCTGTGCCTCTCCTGGCTGCTCTAACTCACTGTAGTAATATGTTTACCAGAAGATATGCGAATGAAAGAAAGCATGACATCCAGATTCATGGAATTAGCCTATTCCAAGATCTCAACAGAAGTATAAGAAAAAAATCTGTGACCATTAATATTATAAATACTGTATCTACAGTAAATATGAGCTTCACTCTTCAATAGCTTCTTTCCTCTTCTCTGCAGATGGTGATTTGCTATGTGTTTGACTTTTATAGTCACAGCTTTATGCAGTGCTACTTGTCTTTTCCAGGCACTTGAAATCCATGGAAGACTCTGATTTTCATTTTTATGTTACATAATGACTTCTAATTCTGAAGCAAGCTAACAAGAATGCAGAAGGCAAAGATTCACATGGTACTGCTCTGATTCTTCAGGCAACATCTCAAGAGATGAGCAAACCTCTTTCTCCTGTTTGGAGTCAATAGTAAGTCACTTGCTACTGTTGGTCAGCAGTGGCTTGTGAGCACTTGCTACTGAGCAAGTTTAAGGTGTTGGTACACAAAGAGCTCTGGATGACTGCATGAAACCTTCCTCTCACTGCCTGGGAAGTTTAGCTCCTTGAGACACAGTGGTCCCTGACATTCAATAGATAGACTTTAAGTGAATATGTTTCAATTTGCAGATCTGACTGGAAAATAAGCAGGATAAATCTTTCAGTTTAAGCTGTTAATGATGACCCACTGAGATCCAAGGAGGAAAGAATACAATTGCTGCTTTCATACAGTTGATGTCTCTTTTATTTTAAATGTACTCCTCATATCTAAGAAACTTGAAGTTATTTTTTCCCAGATTTTTCAAGGCTACCTAGCTCCCAGTTATCTCTTTTATTAATGATTGTAATTCTTGTATAAATTATTCAATCTATTTGCAGGTGTTGCTTACCCTTGCCACCACGGACCTGACAAACCACAGTATGATTCTTCTTCCAATTATATATAAGGCAAAATGCCATGAAAGGGACAACACAGTCGTGATTTAAATGTATGTGTGAGAGTATATTTTTTCATCATTTCTACATCTATTATGTTGCTGGTAGAACATATTACTTCATTTTTACTGACAAACAGAGAAATTCAAATAATTTACTTACTGCAGTTCCATATAATAGCTGGAAGCTCATCCTTATATTTTCACATGTATTTCCCGCAACCCCTTTTCCTTACAGAAATAAAAATCTTTTGCAATGGAAATAGACAGATGTTCTGCATACTTGCAGTAAATCATCAGCTGCTAAACTCCTAAGTTATAAATAAAACTCATATGCCTTTGCCCTGATATTTTTCAGTTGTAGTTAGCATGTGAAGCTTCTCAAAGAATTTGTAAGTAACAATATCATTAACAAAACTCACCTTTTACCAAATCACAGTGGCATGCTCAACCTTAAAAATTGCTAAGTTCCTTTTTGAGTTGTATCTGTGTTATCACAAGTAAATTGAAATAATTTCAAAATTGATTTCTGCAGGAGCAAAGGACACCTACTCTGGGACTCACAAACACCCTGCATGTTGTCTAAGTGCCGGTCTTCAGTTTGATGGATTTTTTTTCCCCCAGTTATCTTACTGAGAGCAAAGACAAACCAACTGACAGCACCATTTCATCCAAGTTATGCTTGTTAGAGTTAATTTTCTAAACCATGCAAAATGAAAAAAGACAAAAGACATAAAATGTAGCAGAATAATTTTTGCACTAGGCATAATTTCTTGCACTAGGATATTTTTCATTTGGTGTTTACAGTAATATAAATAAAAAAAGACTTTTTTTTTTTTAGGAATTCTGTGAGATTGAGAATATTTTGTTTAAATATTTAGCTCATATATTGCCTAGAAGTTTGCTGAAAGCATATTAAATTTGTGTAATGACAATTTTGTAATGACAATTTTATATTAAACGATTTTTTTCCAAATGCTGTCTATTTAAATTATTGTGAAATTAGTGCGGAATATAAAATAAAGTACATCTAAAATCTATTTAAAATTGTCACAAGCAAGAGAAGTAATTGATCTAACAATGAATGGAGAATTGTCCAAACAGAATGATGCCTTTTGTTGAATAAGCCATGGGGTGTTTCCGTCTTTTTTGGTGAAATGAGTTGGACAACTTACAATTAAATAGAGAAATACTAGTTATACGGAATTTCATAATGCAGTAAAAATGAAATCCACCACTGGAGAAATATGTCTTTACACACAGTGAAAACCTCAGAGATATTGTTCAGCTAACTTCATTCGTTCCAGTGAAACAACTACCCAATATTCTAAGATCTGATTGTTTAACAGATCATTATGTTTAACATAAATCCAGATAAAACAAAAACAAAACAAAACAAAAAAGAACAACAACAACCCCACAAACTAATGGGCTTTTAGTTTTTATGGCTTGAATTTGATGTTAATATTTTCATGTAGCATCTGAGTTTACATACATGTTTTGACACCTTAAGCACCATCCATAATTCAATTAATTCAGCATATGCCTAAAGTCTTTAGCCTAAAAGTCTTTCCACCAAACCATTGACACAAAAGATGGAATTTATGCTCCCACAGGAGCAATCTGTTTCTTGATGCATTGGATGCTTTGGAAACATTACTTCATTTCCTGTGCCATACAATTCACATCTACTTCTGTCATTATTTACGATCCTTCATTTTGATTTCTATTGCAATTTTTTTATAGAAATCTTTCAAAAAAGGATTTAAGATTTGCAATACTTCCTTGAAATGGATAATTTTTCCTTTCATATTTTGTGGTAGATCTTGTTCTCTTTGTAAAAAATATACCAAGCATCTTTTTCTGGTTTTGTTAGCTGTATGTATATGAGAGGCTTTCTAATTAAAAACATATATGGTTTAGAAAGGGTGGAGTAATCATTTTTTGGCGATGCTGTGTGTCTTTTGATTTCTGTATTTAGCAGATCATAAAAGAACACAAGGCAAGGCAAAAGGCAAGGCAAGGCAATATCCCATATAAAATGTGTTTTTGCAATTTAATTTAGCTTATCATCAAGTGAGCTAGTATAGCTAATGCTAGCTAAACAAGATTATACAGTACCAGACTTCAGCGCCATTCATATCCCATCCTACGAGAGTTTTCTGTGCTTCCTTCTGGAAACAGAAGACAAATTAGGTAGCTACGCTTTATTTCTTCAAGAATGTTTTATCACCATTTGGAAAAAGCACAATGTAATGCTACAGCTAATGTTATCAGAGACTGAGTGTAGGGACAGGGAAACCAGATGACTAAAAACACTGGGAATGTATTGGCTACTGCTAAGTGATTTATTTATTTTTTTTATTTTATTTTATTTTATTTTATTTTATTATCTTATTTTATTTTATTTTTAACTTCTGTTAAAGAGTATACACATTAATTTGCATCCTCATGTGGGGGAGTCTGCCTTGATGTTGGAATCTGCAGAGGAGAGTGTGGTCAGTGGCAAGCTTCACAGCATAGTTTAAGTTAACTGATGCTGTGCTTTTAGTGTCTGCTTGGTTCCAAGCATTTTAGTTTATTGATAGTATTCGTACAAAATAGGGTGTGGCAACAGCATGTGGATGTGGGCATATGATGTCTTTAGATAATCACTGTCATCTCCAGGTCTGAGCATCTTTCCCTACTCAGCCAGTTTGCCAAGAGACATGTGAACACCTTCCTGAGTTTGAACATCCCTATTATTTCTTATTCCACTCTCTCTCCTGAACTTTTTTTTCTGGTCATGCTTACAAAAATAAATAATTAAATAAATAATATTATTAATAATGGCACCACCAAGAAGCAAACTATCAAAAAAAAAAAAAAAAAAAAAAAAAACCACAAAAAACAGCTTGAGAGGACTGAAGTAATCATTGCTTTTGTCCAGTGGGTCTCCTGGCAAACAGTAAGGAGTGTTGCTGTTTTCCAAGGGTATTCTCATAGCTGTTTAAATGTGCTGTGTACAGTTAGAGACCTGGCCACTGGAGGTTTCCTGTAAAATTAGTGTTAGGGGAAAGCTCCAGCATAAGATGATAGTGTTGTGTGTTACTTGTAAGTTGGCTTTTGGAGACTTTCTTTTTCTTAAGGGTTATTAGGGAAAATTAGTATATTAACTTCTTAACATCTGTAAAGTTTAACAGCACAAATACTCCATCTTCATTTCCTTAAATCCCATGTGTCTTTGCACCCACACATTCCCTTTTGTCTTATACTGGGATAGTTAAGTCACATGAAAAATAATATGTTATCTCTAGTTTACACTGTACTGAATATATGAGATATTAGTGCATGAACAGGGTTTATAAATATTGAGATTTTATATGAAGTTAATACTTTCTAAAAATCAGTGTCATGGAAGGGTCTCAAAGCCCACATTTTGGTAAGAAAGTAGGATGAGATTTATTGTGGGCCATTTTTGGGCCAAATGTTTGACAATATTGGTTAGAAATTTAAAATCAGAACAATGATGTAGTAATTGTTAAGCCTGACAGTGAGTTTACTGCTGACTAGACAGCTATAACAAATCACTTCAGCACTTTATCGTATGTGGTGGAGTGGTAACGTCCCATTGTGAAAAATTAGCTGGATTGGTGGAGTGTCTGGATACTCCCTGCTGAGGTTTTTGAAGATGATTTTGTTTCCAGGGACTTTCAACTAGAAACCCACAGGGCAACTGAAAAGACTGAGTCCTATCTCAGCCAGCCACAGCTCTGTTTTTGCACTCCTTGCCTTTCCTCCCATCTTTCTGTCCTTTACTTCTGGTCTGTCTCTTCTCTACCATCTCCTCATAAATAAAGGCAAAATCTGTAATTTTATTGTAGAGGACATGCAAAGAAGATTTAAAGCCTGCACATTTGGAACAAGATTATTCAGTTCAGCTAGGACAGGTACAATAATCTATAAATATATATTTTATTAAGGTCATATAGGTCACATATTATTATATACTGCCATATAGATTTCAGTATGTGTTAAATGTGCACCAGTGTATGGAAGGATGGTAACCTTGCGTTTTCTTTCTCTTGGAGATTCTTAAGGACTTAAGGGTTTTTATACAAGGGGTTTTTTATGTTTGTGTCATTGGCACTGATGTAGTTGCCTGACAATGCTACAGGTTTTGTAGTTTTCACTCATAATTAAAAGCATGCCTCTTCACAGAAGTTAAAAGACACAAGCCTGACAGGTAGGCATTCAGGATACACTGAAGAGGAAAACAAAATTGAAAAAAGCAATTCAGTATCATTATCTCAGTGCAAACTGAAATGAGCAACCTCTTTAACAGACCTGGGACTTGGTTTTGTCACATGCTAGTTGAAGATGAGGCCATCATTAATACCCTACTCTGAGCACCCTAATTTGAAAGAGGTTACGTAGTTTCCCTGCCATAACATGCTTGTTTCCCTGCCATAACATGAGCAACAACAAAGTTTGTGTATTGAGCTCATCTTTTGCCTGCTGCAACAACTTTCTCTTTGTTTCCCTTAAATTTGTAGACAACCTTCTTGATCCAGAAAAAAAAAAGGGCACCCAAAACAACAGTTCACCTGTATGTTTTGTTTTCCAGAGTACTTTTCAGGTTCATTGTGCTGAGGATGCAAATTAAGTATGTGTTAATGTAAAGTGTCATCCAAAAGCTTTGCTAAAATTCTTTTATTAATCATGGTATTTACATGGAACAAGCTGCCCAGGGAAGTGGTGGAGTTGCCATCCCTGGATGTATTTAAGAGATGTGTGGGTGGATATTTAGGGACATGCTTTAGTGGTGGCCTGTGTAGTGTTAGGTTGTATGGATGGAGTTGATGATTTTAAAGGCCTTTCCAACCTAAACTATTGTATGATTCTTTGATTAGTCTTAGTCTGCTGCTTCAATATATTTTATGGCCCATAGTATCTTTCACTAGTCATTAATTTCTACTTCGGTACAACTAATTGCTTCAGAGTGTTTAGTCTATATTTGTCTGTTATTTTGAAGTTCAGTTTGATCACCAAGATCTGTTTCTTGCTTTTCACTTTGAGAGAATTGTACAAAAGTAACATTTCCATTAAGACTAAAACGAAACAGAAATATATTTATCATGCTGCCATGCAGATTTTCCTGTAGGAATGCCACAAGAAGTAAAACCCCAGAGTATTTTAAGTATTTCCTTATGAAGAAAGTGTTGCAACTGAAGTCTTTCATACTCTGCCTTCTAAAAACACATCGTCTTCCATCTATCCATAGCACTACAATTCTTTCAGGCTATGTCTTCAGAACTCAGGCTAACTACTGTGATATATTTCATAGCCATGGGAAATGGAGAAGTGTCCTCTTCATGCATAATAAGGTTGTTACTGTAAACTTTTCTTTGCCCATTGCTTAATTTTTTTCATGCCTTTTCTGTCTCTTTCCACTGATTCTATCTTCATCTCATAAAAAAAATATCTAAGTGTTGGAGCTTTTAGAGGCCTTGCATGACATGCCCCTTCCTTGTCTGTTGGCTGGTACTTGGCAAGCTGATTGTGTTACCTGGTCAGTCTGTGACTGTGGCCTCCTTTGCCTTCAGAGAAGTCCTTCCATGCCTCCAATCCCAATATTATTGATTCAGTCACAAGTGAAAAAAAGCTTTCTTCAATTACATTCTTCCATGCCCCCTTAAAATTTTACATTTGTGAAGTCTGAAAAATATATACAGCTTTTGGAAACTGGGTTCCTGGAAATTTAAGGCCATATTTTCAGAATCCAGATCACTTAATCTGCCACCCATATCAGCTAATCACTTCATCTGCCACCCTCCACTAATCATCTGTTTTTCATCCTCATATTAGTCCATGTTGTCCTTTTCACTGGAGCCTCTTACAGGACACAAATGACGGTAATCTTTCACATGTATAAGTAGCATTTTAGAGGCTTGTAAGCAGTATTTTCATGGATAAATCAAAAAGTAGATCCATAATCTGTTCAATCCAGAAAATCTGAGTTATTTAGTGTATTGGGAATTAGACTGGAAACTGTGGAGAAGCTTTTGGTTTCAGTTTCATTTATTTATTTATTTATTTTCATATTATCACACAGAAACACTCAGGTTCACAATGAATGAAAATAAATATGAGTGTGAAAGATAACATTCTGTTAAAGTTTATCAAGGCTGTATACCCAAGTTACAGTGAAGGATGCTAAGCAGAAATACCAACTTTACGTTAGAATCACACTGAAATCTAAATGTGCCCTGATGTTTCAGAACTGTTCACCCTATGTGAAAATTTGCAATTCTGAAACCCATCCTATTTCACTATGACTAAATGGATATTCAACAGCTTGAACCTAGCAACTTATGTTTTTAAGATTTAAGATTTCTAAAGCTATACAAATAATCTCTATAGTGATATTTTTTAAATGTCAGAAATCTTAGATGTTTTCATTTCTTCTTTGCTCACACCACTTGTTAGCACTACTCACTATACAATTTTTCTAGCAGTGACACTTGGAGAGCAGAAGAATATTAATTTATGAGCTATTCTACATAAGCCCCATAAGGCTTAGAGTTATGACTGCAATTTATCATACAAGAGATGAGTGTTTTTAACAAAGCAGTGCTCATCTGTGTGCTTTTGGAATTTTTTATGTGTGCAATCTTATTTTTTCTGCAATCCAGACTTATGATTTACTTGCTCATATGGCTACCTGAGACAATTTTCTCACTGCATTTAATAATAATTAATTTAATGCTCAACAATTAGCATTTGTATCTGTTGCTATTTTCTTTCCTGGTAGAAGTCCTCCTGGACTTTTTTCTTTTTTTTTTTTTCCCTTTTTTTTTTTTTTGGTCTCATTTGATTTCAGTAGCTATTTGGACAATATATGTTTTCCAGGGCAAGATACAAACCTACAACAGATGATATGATGTGCACACAGAAAAGTCTTTTGTTTCATTCTGAAGAGGAAAATACATTACTCTTGTGTGAAATGAGCCTTAGGTTTTAGCTCAGTTGTGCCTTTTCCAAGATACATGAGACATTCCTTCTTACTCTTCCACTGCATTTATGCCTGTCATATATTACCAGGTGGTAGCAGAAGAATCAAAGCAAGATTTCATCCCACTGCAATACTTGCACAACCTCTTTCTGCTCCCATGCATACTAGCAGAAAATGCTGAGTCTTAGGATGTCAGCTCTATGTAAACTATCTTGAAGGGCTTGGCCTTCAGAGGATCACAAGTATATCCTACTTGTATCATACCTGTAGGCAGCCTCTGAACAACAACGACAAGATGGACATCCTGCTTCAGTGACTGAAAGAGCATCCTCCGTGCCTTCTGGTAACTCTTCTTAGCTATCTGGCTAGCAAACTTAGCAAAAACAGCGTTACTGCTTAGAATCACCCCACTGGGCCACTTTCTTCTCTGCCATTGATCCCAGGGAGAAAATCTGCTGACTACACCATGTGCCACTGACATCCTGACTGAGGGAAAAATATCTTCAACCGTTTTAACAATTTATACAGAAGTGAATGTGCCATGTCCTTGGTGGTGTGACTGATTACTAAAGCTTGTGCTCTATCCTCAGTCATTGCAACAGGAAAAAAAGAGCTAATGTACCTCCTAGAAAAATGTTGATGTTTAGAAAAGAAATCCCTGAAAAGTCTGTAAGGGTTATCTGAGAAACTGACTAGTGAAAGGCTTTTCAAGGTCTGTTTTGTAAATATATACAACAAGCAAGGACGTGGTAAAGAGGCAAACATATAGATAGCTATACAAAGTTCCTCCCAACACTTCAGTCTTTATCAAGGAGCTAGAAATAAAAGCCTGTGTCTAAACCAGAAAAGTAAGTATACTTGGAAACATCCTTGTAGACTGACATGACCTGGCATGCAACAGACCATGACTGATGATAATGAATTCTCGTTGTGTGCAGGCCAAGATGGTTGCATGGAACCTGTCAATTAGCAATAGTCCCCGGAGCTCCCTTGCTGCCATATCATGGCCAGTGGTTCTGGCCATGGTAACCTAGTGGTTAGCAGAGGCTGAAGCCATGCCAGGGAACAACCTAATAAATCACTCATATTGCCAGTTGTTTTTCACTATCCAGGAGTCATCCCAGACACTGATTAGTGTACAAATATAAACAAAAACTTAATTTTCAAAATTATGTTAACAATAAATTAACAATAAATACTTTGAATTGTAATCAGAAACAATATACTCATATTTGTCTATTTCCCTGAAAATATTAGAAATACTAAGCAGATGCCATATATTCAGACTTGGCTGAATCTTTTCATTGTAACCCAATAGAAAAAGTTAAAAAGATGGGTCACAGTGTTTTCCTGCTGTTCCAAATTTGAACAGCTGGGTTTCTGCTTTACACTAAATTTGAGATTATTGAAAAATTACATTTTATGTAACTTCATATTTATGATAGCATCTACTTTAATCATTTTAAAGGGTCAAAGACTCACTTTGCATACACAATAATCATTGTCCTGTCATTTCTAAAGACAATGAACTTGAGCTGCTTGAGAAACTGGATTTTTGAATTTCTGAAAAGGCTTGCCAGGTAGTCGTTTTACAGATGAAATACACTCTATGGGAGGGAAGATCTTGGTTCACCTTGCAGATCTTGCATCTGGATATTAACGGGACGGAGAAGAGGGTACACTTTTGCAGAGCAGCCTGCCTCTTCTGATTCTTCATCCTCCTCCCTCATAGGAGATGCTGCTTTTTCCCTGACTAACTGAGATGACAATTTCTGAAGAAAAGAAACATATGAAATTGTTTCTTCCTGATCACAGGGGCAACAAATACCATCAAGGTTTGGCTGTCTGATTTATCCATAGTGCCTGTGATCTTGTCATCAGATCCAGAGACCTTCTCTTCCCCTTGAGGCTGCTGAATACAGCTGGCTATCATTTGATAGGCAAAGGCCAGGCCTAAGCATAGAGCGGCAAGCTGTAGCTCTGGCATTGCCAGGGTCAGGGCATATTTCTTTCAAATGTTCTATCATTTTTTTAGGTTTCCACAGGGTTAGGATGAAGTTCAAAACCATCAGAAGAGACAACTATTACAGGTACTTTGCCACCCACACTGCCTTGGGGCAGATTCCTGGGCAGTATTCTTAACAAATTTTTTAACCTTAGAAAAACAAAACAAAACAAAACAAATCACAACACAACAAAACAACAGAAACACATTCTGGAGACCTAGTAATAGAAGTATGTTGGTTACCCAAAGATTTTCTAAGTACTCAAAGCGTGTCTTAACTAGCTCACAGGGAAAGAGGGAGGAGATACCATTATATCCTCTACCAATTGGCTCCTAGAGTAGAAAAGGGAGAAAATGTAATTGTTAATAGTATCTAAGAGATCTTTCCAAAGTACAGAGATGATAGCAATGCAGGGCCCAAATACCAGATTAGGCTCAAGGCCAGTGCTTCACAGCACACTGAACCAAAAAAGCCAAACACAACATTTAACAAACTCTCAGATCTGATGTACAGTTAAAGAGAGAACAAGGCATAGATCTCAGATGGGGGTTCAGTGACATTTAATAGCTGTGGGACCACCAGCTTTCTCAAGGAATGTAGCTGAGTTTTATAGTTACTCTAAAATCCTGAAAGATATAATACTGTTGCTATATCTTTGGATTTTCTGTGAGCTGTCTTTCAGAAATCGATAACAGGATCACATTGATTACATTCTGTTGGATGGTTCTATAAATCTGCAGAAAGATGAAGACTTCTGTTTTTGTTTTATTTTATATTAAATTTACCATCATATTTCAGAGCTATATACCAGTGTGTAAACATATTTTCTGGATTAGTTTTTTTGTTTATCTTTAGCATTTACATAGCTTCTTGGGTGCAAGCAGGGAAAAGTTGGTAAAGTTTTGCAGCTCATTCATTCCATATCTTGTCTCCATTAGCATCCCCTGATGCTGCGTGTATCCAAAGGACTGCCTGAGGAGTTAGAAGCTGTGTAGCCTCCTCTCCTTACTTTCTCTAATTCATACTGTGGCTCCCATCAGGCTTCATTGTAGACTGAGGTGTTCAGGTCTTGTCTGAAGCTCGCTGAAGCAGCAGTAGTCAATTTCACATCCTCCAAAACTTCTGAAAGAACTTTCTAACCTGAAACCTCTTGTGGAATCTGCTTGTCTTAAGCGAGACTTCACAATGCCTTTGCTTCTGTATTTTGATCTCTTTCAACACTGGTGCTTGGTGACATTCTAACAGAATTCATTTTAACATAAATACTGAAGTGTCTATGGACTTATACCTAAATATTCTCTGAAGTGATGTGGCTGATGTGTGTGGTCTATACAGAGCTTTTTGAACTGAAGTTTAGACTCAGTAAGAAATACTAGGCTGAAGGAGGAGCTGTTTCTCAGTTCGTATCATTCCAGTTACAACTGACGCAGAATAATAATAAATTATCCTAAATCCACTCTAAGTCTTCTATATATCTCTACATCAAATCAAAGAAATAATTTCAATAGGTTTTAAAGATCTCGGCATCCTAAAACTATATTACAATTAATTATATTTAATGACCCCGGGGCCCCGCGTCGGATGCCGGGCAGCTACCCCCAGGAGGAGC
>NC_048926.1:72473830-72486792 GCF_011077185.1 Oxyura jamaicensis
TTGAAATTTGAAAATTACCTGTCTTCCTTCTCAGTGGTCCTAAGTGCATGGGCTGTTTCAACAGAAATAAAACTGACATTTTTTTTGTAGGGAAGAGGAAATATGACATTCATATTTGTACACTGCAACTTTTTCCATTTGTCCTGCTGCGGTTGCAGTCCCTACTGATTTTACATTTCTTTTCTTGGCTTTGACTAGTGCAAAAAATATTCATTTCCAAGTACAATAATCTGGCTCTGAGAATGATCATTCCTGTATCAGAGGAAGATGTAAGAAACCCCTAAAATGGGTAAGTATAAAATATCCTGCCCAGAGGGGACATTTCTTTCCAACCCTAGGCATTTATCTTTTCAGTCATGCCTTACAATATAAATCTTCCTCTGTAGCACAGTATTTTCATGGTAGAACAGTTTCAAAACTGCTGTCACTGGAGGGAGCTTATTATTATTATTATTGAAGGAAATAATGTAACCATTCCAAATTATTACCGTACCTTAAACTCTAATAGTACCAATTTAAAATATCTATATTTATACCAGATATAGCATTCATCCTTAGAACTCTTAGTATTTTAGAGGATGACATGAAGGGAAGAAAATTTTGGATAAACTTTGAGGACAAGCTTGCCACAGGTCTCCTGTCCCCTGCACATATATATTTTAGAGTAAAAAATAAGCTGTAAGCTACAAGGTGGGAAGTTATACACAGAGAGGAAAAATTAAAATGGTAGAGACTGAAATAAATCACAGGAGTTGTCATTAAATAAATTATTTATAAGTTCTTAATATCATAGAGCTTAAATATATATATGTATTTAAATAGAAAAGGAAGTACTGAAAGTACTGAGACTCTAAGATTCCTGATTATGCTAATTCTGTTGCACAGTAGAACCGATGAGCATATGTGCCATGTTCAGACAATGCCTACCTGTTTTGTAGTTCTTAATGTTTAATTCTGTAAAGGACCCACCTTTATTTTAGGTCACACTGTATTCTTAAGACTTCTAAGATTAATAGTTTCACTGTAGGTAATCTGTAAAAAAAGATTTCTCTGTCTCATACCACTGTAACACTCTTGGTTTCAACAAAGAAATCTGTATAACCCCACAAAGCAAGTGCAAGGTGAACAATCAAGAAAACTGGAGAAAATGTTAAGGTAGAACCATTATAAATACACCTGCATATGTGTTTCATTATTTACACAGGCAGTTTCAGAAATTGCAGTCTCAATTCACAACAAAGGAATTTAATAAGGAATATCTTGTGAATATTGAAGCAAAGGAAGCCTTGTCTTCACTTGACGTGGTAACAGAATGCAGGCTGATTTGTATTCAGCTGTGAACACAATTAAAATAAATAAATAAATAAATAAAGCTATTGTGTGTCACCAATTCATAGAATTATATATTAGCTACTGAAGGAAGAATCTGTCTGAATTGAATTAACCCTATTGAAACCCTAAAAAAGATAAAAGCAATGTTTAGCAAAGTCCCTGATGGGAGGTCCGGTGGTTTGGTGTCATGTATTTGTCTTAATGGTCTTACTACTTAAGCCAGATTGTAAGAGTTTTAACTATAAGTGGTTTTCAGCTATTTGTATATTGGAGTTTTCATCTATATCAGTCTGTGGCTGTTTTGTCCTTGTACAACATTCCTCTGCAGGTATACACAGCTGGTGGCTTCCCAGTTGAAAATCAGCACAGCACGGAAGGGCATTTGGTTCCTGCTAAACATGAAATTGACTGTGAGTCAGCAATGCAGTCTTGTGGGCAAGAAGGCCAACAGCCTCTGGACTGCATTAAGCTTGTCATTGCCAGTAGGTGCAGTGGCACGGTCCTTTTCCTCTACTCAGTGCTGATGAGGCCACATCTGGAGTACTGCATCTAATTCCGTACAAGCAAAACCTGGATGTACAGGAGCAAATCCAGCAAAGGATAATGAAGACGATTTATTTATTTATTTATAGATGATTTATTGGTACATAAGGTGAGGGGCTAAAACAGCTGAAACTGTTCAACTTGGAGAAGAGAAGGCTCAGGGGGACCTTACTGAAGTGTATAAATACCTGATGGGGAAGACAAAATATCTCTTTAGTGGTGTTCAGTAAAAAGGACAAGAGGTAATCAGCACAAAATGAAAATACAGGAAATTCTACTTATTAAAAAAAAAAAAAAAAAAAATGTAGGGGTGACTGAACTTTAGGACTAATTGCCCAGAGAAGTTGTGGAGTTTCTATCCTCAGGGACATTCATAATATGACTAGATATAGCCCTGAGCAACCTGATGTAGGCGACCTTGCTCTGAGCAGAGTGGTTGGACTAGATGATTTCCAGAGATCCCTTCCTACTTTAGCCATTCTGTGATGCCATAACTCTAGGCCTTCTCTTGTTTCTCAAGGCTTACAATATTACTGTTTACATTTCTACCAATTGAAGAAGGACATAGCTGGCATTACCCTTTCTTACCCTTGAAATTCCAATCAGTCTGTGGCCAGAAGCACTGAGCTATGATGCTCTTTTAAATTCAGAATTGTCTGAGCAACATGGACTTTGTTCAAGTGTTGATGTTTCTGCCAAATGCCTAATGCAGTGCATTAACACCAGATCCACAGAAGTCTGGATTAGCTTCAAGAATAATATTCTGCTAATGGTAAAATCTGTGCTCAGTATAGCAAGCTGACATAGATGAATAACTTTTACTCCATGTTACTAGTCTGAACTTGATTACATTCCAATGCTCAGGTAGGATATAGAAACTGCAGGTCAGCTACAGGTTCTGTTTTCATGTGCATTTGCTAATTCTCTGAAAATCCCAAGGAACTGAACTGAGAAAAAATTTATACTGTGTGACACACAAAATCCTTAAGTCCTTGGAATCCATGGTCTGCAAGTAAAAAAAAAAAAAAAAAAAAAAAAAAAAAAAAAGTAATTCACAAAATTTTTGTTTGTTTGTTTGTTTGTTTTTAATGATAAAAAAAAAATCACTGCAGTATTTCTCAAAGAGGATTTGAGGAAATTTAGAAGATATGTAAACACATTTGCATTCCTCAGTCTGCATCTGGGAGTCGCTACGGAATAATAAAACATCACGTGGTACAAACACGGACTTCTGGCAGATTTTATAAATTCAATTGAGATGATGATCTAACCCAAGACACCTTCTTTATCTCTGTGACCAGCAGCACTGAACAAAGTCTCTCTTTCTGTATCGGCTTAGGCCTTAAGGCCTGCATGTCTTAGTCTGTGAGATATCAAACATGGTCAACTTCTGCCAGTCAGCTTCAATTTTGCTGAAGGAAAAATCTGCTAACACCTTGTGAAAATATAGAAATGGCCTTTGATATGGCTGCTAGCCCAATTACCAGGCTTTATACATCATAGTTAGATTATATAAAAACCTGTATCTCATGATATCAATGCCTGACACTGTTAGCTAATATCCATTCTGATTCTTCCTTGCTCTGTTTTTGTTTGTTGTTGGTTTTCTAAGCTTTTTAAAAAATAAGTTTCTACTAAATATTTTAAATTCAGTGCAGCCAAATTTTCTCCCAGACATTGATGTTCTCTTGAGTCAGAGCTGCTAGCCACACAAAAAAATTCTGAAGTTCTTTCTGTACTGGGGATGTTTGAAGGAAGGGATGCATGTGACATTGACATGATCTGAAGCAGTGAAGATCATCTGCTATCGGTACCTACTACTTCTATAATTACAGAGTCCAGACCCTTGTATTTTACTGGTGGGTTTCACTCATGTGATGGTAAATTATGTCCTTCTCTGTGCTCTTCAAGCTTGTCTTTCCCTTGTGGATAATCAGTGAATGAAGATGGTTGCATTTCCCTTGACAAGTGGAGAACAACCAGCACACCTTCAACCATGTGCCTTACCCACAAAAACATAATCCCATTAAAAGTCTGAAAAGGAACGGGCAGACACCTTGCTGAGGTTCATCCCTTCCCAAAAAGGTGTGAGGGGAAAACAAATATCCATGATATGCTAACAGCAGCCGTGTCATAGCACAGTCCCCCAAAGAAGCAACCTGATGGAGGTGATTGGGCACCCAACACAGATGTGTACCTGGAGCTCTGAACGATGTGTATGCAACACTCTGTATTTATAGCATACTCTACAGTGGTCAGTATCCAGTGCTCCAATTTTGTCTCCTTAAGAGGAAGGAGGAAGTAAGTGAGCACAACAAAATTACCTTTCATTTTCCTTTTGCTGATCAAATGGACAGTTGGACTGAGTGGGCAAAAAATCCATTTATTTTTTTTTCTGTGGACATGGCTCAGCAATGCCTACCAGATTTAGCTGCATGTCTTTGGTTTTCCATTGAGAAACTTGTGAAAAGAAATTATTTCTGGCACTGAGTGAAGAAGATATCACTATCCCAGCCCAAAGCTTTTAAGTCCTGTGCATGCTGGCCTCTTCTTACACAGGTGAAGTTGTCTAATGATTCCAAATGAAGCAATAACACTGTTAATTATGAGACAGTCTCCTGGACCAGGTAGAGATGACTCCTCAACATCAACTTAATTCCTCTAATTCAGGCATGGACATATTTTCCCATCGTGTGAAAACATATCTGACAGAAAAAGTCATTTTGATATAAAGCTTATGATAAGATTTCTCAGGCAATAGTCAATATTTGTTATGGTTTTTGACATTACTTTCTTTTATTCCTCACAGCAGCAGGAAGAAGGGGTGAAAAACTGCTTTGTATATTAAATGTACATTTACAGCCTAAGGAGAACTTTGTTAAAAGAAAAGCCCATAACAGAATGTAGAAACTCAAAGATTCAGGAGGCCCAATATGTACATTAAATTAAATATGCACTACACTAGTCATGATGCATTCCAAATGTAACTATTTTAAAGGTAATCTACATGGCAAATACCAATAGTCCATGAGAGCTATGACCAGTTAATTGAATGTTTAATAGAGGCTCCAAGCAGCAGCCCACATTTCTAATTATGTAGGAGAAGACAGCAAAAAGGCTTAGGTGTGTCTAAGTGTTCAGAGAAAAATATTGTAAAATTAAATATTGCTGAAACAATGAAAGAGGAAAGGACACATAAAGGTAATATTTTGAGAAAGTAGTCTAAGCTATTATGAATAACATGTCTGTTATTCTGTGTAGTGATATCAGTGTAGAGAGGCATAACATAATGGTATCTAATATATTAGATATATTATTGTGATTCCTATGTCTCCCATGTTTTAATTCCTTGTTTAGTAGCAGCCAAAAAACAATGAAAGAAGGGACAGAAATATGAACTCTTCCATGACACTAAGGTTCAGTAATAGTGGTGGACTCTGCTGGTCACAGTTTCCTCTGTGGCCTGTGACTCCCTCTTCTAGAAAGACATTTTAACAGCATGGTAATATTTTAAGGACTGAGGATGGAATAATTGTAATAAAAATGTTCTTACTGGTTGTTTCTATCTTAGCAAGCGTAACTTCTTACAAGTGTCTGTGCTGAGTTGTTGGTGTTTCTTCCACTGATTTCAGTGACCTCTACCAGGACAGCACTAGCTGTTCCCGGTTTTCAGAAGAAGGTAACTACTTAAAAAAAATAAAAAAAAAAAAAAAAAAAGGAGAGAGAGAGAGTCGCAAACAAAATCAGGAGCAAAGTTTGATTATCCTCAGGACAATATGCCATTTTGCCGGCCACACTGTCTCTCAGATGTGGTAATTTTAGTATTTTTTATATGTGAAGAGGAAGAAATAGGAGAAAATAGAGGCTTGACTGCAGCTCCAAAAGTGTTGGAGTGTTTCTGTGCATTTCCCAGAATACCTTTGTAACACATTGTTTCTGCTCTTTGCTACATACAATGACATTAATAAAACTGATAGCACTAGGGGAAAAAAAAAAAAAAAAAAAAAAAAAAAAAAAAAAAAACATTATTTTTAAGAGCTTATAATACGGGTTAGCAGTCCCATGGTGGTCCTTACCATCTCCCTATCTCCTCCTCCTGCTTTATTTTTTTTCAAAGAGCAGGAATATAGGAAAAAAAGAACAATTAAGTTACAGGGATTTTATTTTTATTTATTTGTTTATACATCTTTAAGGAAAGGAAACCAACTGTCTACCATGTCTGAAAATGAGGATACTGTGGGAATCCATGAGATGAAGCACTGAGAAGAATGGGCTGGGCAGGTGAAGATATTGCACAGGCAACCATTATTTTGCTGTAGAGATTATAAGTACATGATTGATATTTCACAGTGAAGTCTTTTGGCTGGTTCTTTTTTGACATCAGACATGAAACATGAAGCATAAGTGGCATTATAGTAAATTATCACGATAGGTTATTGTTACAGGATTACATTATTTTACCACCTTTATAACAGGACTTCTATTTTCAGCTCTTCTAAGTGTGCTATTGGTCTGCAAGTCCAGCAATTATGATGAGAATCTTGGGAGCTGATTTGATTTTCACTCTAAGTTGCAGAAGTCTACACTGGTATCTTTAATATTTACTGCTTCAAACAGGCAGGTGTTAGGTGGGAGAACAAAGTAATTTCTTTGTCTTTTCCATTTCTGTAGTTATTTCTATCTCTCTATAACAGTGAGGTTCTCACAGCTGCTTTTCAAAGGGAAAAGTTAATGTGGTGTAAATCAATTTGAAACAGGCTCTAGGGGGTTACAAAAATATATCTGCACACAAAAACATGGCTTTTCTTACTACAGGGACAGGTAAATACACCTCCTCCATAAAAGTTACTCATTTGGAGATGGAGAAGGACTAAATATACTTATTTGGCTCCAGAGGGTACTACAATCATTTCTTCTGAAATCAGCAGCATCCAAGAAACAAATTGCCACTGTGGGCTCCTATATATTTCTCTCATGGCTTAGGGGAATGTGTGATTCAAGGTGTTGCCTTTGTTTGTTTGTTTGTTTGTTTGTTTGTTTTAAAAAAAAAAGATTCTGCCTTTGCTCCACTTTTCTACACCTTTCTCTTTGCAAAACCTAATTTCCCTCTATTTTAGAAGTTTGTGTTCTTCCTTATCGTTAAGGTTGGATTTTCACATGGTCATTACCTATACAGAATAAACACTGTTGATCTGGTTGTTTTCTTTACTACTGCTGTCAATAATTTTTATTTCTGATCCATGGCAGGTCATCTGTTTCCTTTGTTAAAGAAAGCAGAGTACCCCTCTTTTCCTATACCATTTCAATCTTTCCATACTTCTTCTTTATGTAAATACACAAGAAATTGTCAGTTTCAATATGATTCTTATCCCACAATCCTCTACCCGTTCTTGATGCACAAGCTGACACAGGCATAAGAAGGAGCTTTGCTGGAAAGAGGAAAACTTTATTTTGCTTTATTAAGTTGACCTAGAAGCTGCAATATTTGATAAAGGCCAACTAGCCTTTATTATCCCTGCACTTGGTTGGTTGCTATCTGAATGAGGAAAGTAAAATATCATTAAAAAGTCCATCAGATGTATCTGCATGCAAGTTGTCCCCTGCCACAGTCCTGAATGGTGGCAAAAGCAAATGAAGGATAAGATGCTGAGCAAATGCACTTTCCCCTCTGCATAAGCTGTTATGTATAATCATCAGCACCAATACAGAGGAGAAATTACTTTCATATCTTACTGTCATAATTAGAATCCTCGGGTCTTTGCAGAGGTCCTGCCAGGGCCATCACCCTGGAGACATGCCTGCTGCACTGACCCAGCCTCCAGCAGTCGGAGTTAATGCAGACTCCTCTGTGGAGGAAGCTGTGGAAAAGGCTGCTGTGGACATGTTTCATCTGACATCCTCTGCTCAGTCAGTCAGAGCCTGCCCTGGAGGCAGAGTGACTCCAGGGCTACCTGAGAAGGAGCTCAACCTGTTTGTCAGCCAAAGGAGACCACTCCACTCTTCAGCACTTTTTTTTTTTTTTTTTTTTTTTTTTCCCAACCCCAATCTGTTAGCATTCTTCATTTCACAATGCTGCTATAAAAATGTAATTATGCTCTATTGACAAAGAAGTACCTTTTTATTGTATTATTTATGAATTGCACATTATGTACATTATCATAGCTAAGAGCAAAACACAAACATCTCCAACACCTCCTGTGACCAGATCTTCTAAATTTGGAGAGCATGTGCCAGGTGCAAGTCACCCCAGCTCCTTCCTCTGCAAGGCTTTCTGACAGACCCAGGAAGAGTGCAGGGTGGCAGTGGGGTAAAGAGGAGCTCATCCCACCTGCAGACCTACCTGATGGTCTTCCCTAAATTGTGGATACACACCACTACAAAGGGGTGCCTGCAAAAAGCATCTTCTTGTTTTCCAATACAGCTTGGAGGACAAGACCCATTCCTCCTGCACCCTGAGGACCATTGCAGGACACAGTGGTGTAACCGAACTGCAGTCCTCCTCTGAAGAGAACAAGGACTGAGCAACTCACTGGTAGATGCCGACTGCTGGTTCTCTCTAGGGAAACACAACCTGGTTAAGTTCCTCATGAGTTTCTAGCTTTCAGATATAAAAAATTTAGGTATAACATTAAAATGCTGGGTTAAAATTGTGGTCTTCTTTTTTTGCTGGCCACTTTTCATGGCAGACTTTTAAAGGTGAAAATCCATCACCAAAAATTATGTATTAATTTGAGACTTTTCCTGAAGACTGATGATGCCCATTGGTTAACTGTCCTGTGACAAATCTGACTTTACTCACATGTGTGCAACCCTATGTCTCCCAAATAAGAGATGAGGTCTGTGTTTATAGCTCTTAGATCAAGGTCTCGTGTGACTTCTGCCAAGCTTCAAAGTTTCTGTGCACTGAGAAAAACAGCTCGTATGCTCTCCCATGTACTTGATCTCTGACTTGTCAATCTAAAACACCTTTTTTTTTTTTTTTTTTTTTTTTTTTTTTTTTTTCACTTTTATTTCCCTCCTTGTCTAAAATATTTTGGCTCTTTTGGGTTTTCTCTGTGCTGACAAAACACATTTTTTTCTCCCTGGAGAACAGGGACGAAGGTTTGGTGAGATGAAAGCTACTTTTCTTACTTAAGTATATGAGGTATTGTCTGTGTTAGAGCTTTTGAGTCCTTGCTTATAGACCAAGAATAATTACCAGGTGGTAATTTTACGTCAGGCAAGTGTTCCTTCTGAAGCAGCTGACCTGAAAACAGACGTGAATGTTTTTAGAAAACAGCTGGTGCCTCAGGGTAGATGCTCAACTCTAAAACCTCTGTGAGGGGGGGAGAAGAGTGAAGAAAATTTCATTCAGATGGAAATTGTTTTGAAGTAGATAATAAATTATGATACTGGGAAAACTGGATACACACACACACAATGCTGCTATAAAAATGTAATTATGCTCTATTGACAAAAAAGTATCTTTTTATTGCATTATTTATGAATCCCAGAGAAAAACTAATCTAGCTAAAAGTAGCAGTGTTAAAGCCATACTACATTTTATATTTGATTCAACTTCACCCACCTTCCCATATACACATAAACAAAACTTGCCAACAAGATAAAAATATCTGAATTCCTAAAGACACTTTAAAGGCTCAGCTGAATATGCAGAATTTCTATAAGATATACAGTATATGCTCTGCCTTGCTACAGAGGGTGACTCTGTAAAAAGTGTGTTAAAACCACTGAGCTAAACTCTCCTCTCAAACCAGGTACCCAGTAGTAAATTAAAGGATATGATAGAAGCTTTTTACTGTGCAGAAAACCCTTGGAGCTAGTTATTGCTTATCTCCTGGAAGCTGGTGTTAGCTTACACAGAGAAAGGGGTAGGTTTCACTCACAGAATTGAATCTTAATTTAACTAATAACTGTGGACATGTAATAATTTACTTGCCATGATTTTTCAGTATGGGTTAGAACAACATACCTCTCTGAAACACATTTCTCCAAGAAGAAAACAGAATTTAGATTTTGGATCTACGGATGGTGTTTGACCATTTGCTATGTGAATGTTATAAATGTTCTTAAAAATGCAGATAGTACTGCCATTTTGTTGTACACCTGGGTTAGTTCTGACTAATAATATTAGTGTGAAAAAACAGTTAAGTCAAAATGTCTTCTTTGGACTCTTTTTTATTTTAGAAGAGGGAAGTAGCCCACATTTTTACTATCCAATGACAATTGCTTCCTTATTTACATTTGAAGTAGGTATTTCATGTTCAGTAGGTTCTGTGTCAAGATGTATATTTCCCTGCACTCCCTTGTTCTCTGTACAAGAGCAAGAAAATCCCACTGAAACTCCCCTGCAGCTCTGCATGGGACAACACATCCAAGCTTCATATCAGCATCCTTATAGAATACATGGATAAGGAACATTCAGAAAATGATTAATTCTTTTTGCATAGGTGGCTGAATGGCTTCCTCACTGGATGACTTTCACTCATTTAATGTCTTTGTGTACTGCAAATTACTTCATATATAAAAATAACAAACTGTCCATACACAATATATGCTCAAAATGCTATCTAGCTTTGCAACTCTGTCCGCTAACAATCCTTCATAACACCATTTCTCTCAGTACCAGAAAAGTGGTAACATGATTACAGCATGACTAGTAGGGCTGTGAATGTTATATAAAATAACATTACTCCTCATTGTATTCTTTCTTTTCAATCTAGTGTTTTGATGTATTAAGCATGAGGTGGGATGCAAGTCCCAGATACTTCCCATTTTTTATACATTAATTTGTGGTTTACTGATATGAGAGTCATCTCTGATTTGATAAGGGTTGTGAACCCAATTTTCTAGCATAAACCTTGAGGCCAGTCTTACTGCTTGATGTACAGACAAGGTTCAAAGTGCAGAGGTCACTGGACCATCCATGGTTCCTACAAAAATAAATAAATAAATAAATAAATAAATAAATAGATAGATAAATCTGAGGAGCATATTAGACACACAAAGTATTTTGGATGTTGTGGAAAAGACATGGAGTATTAGCTGTAGTATCAGTTTATATACGTACTGTTTTTCTCAGTGGTGCTGATAATGAAACAAAGCAATTACACTTTTTGCATTATTTCCTTGTAGAGTTTAACACTAATAATTGTGCAAAAACTTCTGGCATTTTTTTAAAGGAGGTTTCATAATCCAGGCCCTGTATAAGTGCCCCAGAAATTCAAACATTCATATTAGCAGAGAGAATAATCTTGGACATCAATGAAATTAAATTCCCTATTTTAACTAACTATAGTAAGTAGCAGGGCATTGTACTAAATATATCACAATCTGGAAAACTAAGCAAATGTATTTGTTTAGTAACTGTGAAGCTAAAATTTTATATTGGTAGCTACTCAAAACATATGACTGTATTGTGCACTTACTTGGAAGCTTCATAAACATATTTTTAAAAGGTTAGATAGAAATAGAAAAGATTTGTACTTCTTAGTTACTGTGTTAGTGAACATAAAACATCTATTAAAAACTGGACCTAATTTCTCGCCCAGACAAATTTAGAGTCTGTTTCTCATCCTGGAAGAGAAATAATAATAATAATAATAATAATAAAGAACATTTTCAAAAAGCAAAGAATAAGGCTCAGGCAATTTTCTACAAGTGTGCACAATGGTTTTGAAATGTCATGCCACATATGTTCTGCCAGTCTGCTAGTTGGTATTCTGAAAGATACATGAAATGTTACAGAAAATTGTATTATTTTTTATGTCTTTTCCTATGTAGACTTAATCATAGGTTGGGAATTTAGGCTTTTTATGTTATAATGAACTACAAAATAGAAATTCTCTTATACAGTCCTAATGCTATGAAGATACCGTGTAATGCAATCATCAATTTTCCATTGCCCAAGATCTGCATTCATATAAAAAATAATGTATAGATCTTCTGTGACAGCTAAAATAGTCTCAGAAGGATTATCTTCCTTAACATGGTGTAGAGAAATGGAGAAGTAGCTAGAGGAGAGGTACGAATAATACCTGGAGAATCCCCAAGCATGTAAGGATGGGCATGGTTTATTGGTTAGGGATATGTTTTAGAGGGTAATATTGGTGGTAGGGGGATGATTGGACCAGATGATCTTGGAGGTCTTTTCCAACCTTAATGATTCTATGTTTCTGTGATGCTCCTAGAACCAAGAAACTGGTTTCTATTGTTTCATTAGTGAAAACATTTGAGAAAAGTGGGCTTTTGATTCTTTGTGAGTTTTTTGTTTTTTTGTTTTCTGTTTTGTTTGTTGAGGGGGAGGGATGGGATCAGTACACTTGCCTATTTCAGTAATACACTAGTCATATACCTTTAAAAAGAAAAGCAATCCAGCCAGAATAATCTTTCTTTATAAAAAACAAAAGTCCACAGTATGGATAGGCTTGATTGCAAATGATTATGGCACCATAAGATATCATATTTAATTAATAAAATTGTGTTTTTCTGCTGCTTCAGCAGAAAATGCAGAGGTTTTCCTTGAATTGCCCACTGGTAGTGCCCTGCTGTGAACTGGCACTTCAACATTACCGCTTCAGTCACCATTCTCACATAGCTTGTGCCTCCTACAAAGTAATCTCTATGCTAAGTATCATGCTTTGATAACTAGATGTGCAAATAAGAAGAGTAGTCTGCTTATGACTTGTCTGTTAGGGAAAGATTATGTCAGCTGCTTTCTTTTCCAAATTATTCTCCAGGCATGTATGTGAATGTGTTAAATTTTCTATGCGGAACTCATAGAAATAGATCTTGACCTATAGTGTTACTGCATTTAGACAAAATAGTGTGTGCTTTTAGATCGGCAGTGTGTTTGCTAGTGCTAATCTAGAAAATAAATAAATAAATAAATAAATAAAGTCACTTCTAATTCTTTGTCTTAAATGTCTCAGAGAACTATGGAAGTACAGACAGCAGTTGCATACAGTGCCAAAATCTTATGCTGCAAAAAATAAAGCTCTACAATGCAGTTCTATGGAAAGCTTGGAGCAACAGCTATACAAATAAAATAAAATAAAATAAAATAAAATAAAATAAAATAAAATAAA
>NC_048926.1:72486802-72512471 GCF_011077185.1 Oxyura jamaicensis
AATAAAATAAAATAAAATAAAATAAAATAAAATAAAATAAAATAAAAGTATTTTCTGGTCTGCCTTTCCCTATGATGAATCAGTGTTAACAAAGTAATAGGGGCAAAGACATGTGGAATATCAGTCTTGAACAGAGAGTCTAGTGAAACCAGGAGGCTCTCGATTCATTGTTCCTACTAAAGTAGTCAAAATCATGAAACAGTGCAGAAACAAATATTTGCTTCCTGAATAATATGTTATCCCAACGTTGTTAAAGGTCATGTTTATAGAGTATTTTTATGACTAAAGGGAAGTCTTTGCAGTTGCACTAAACTTTTAATCCAGCCCTACTGCAGGTAAATACTATTAATATGGTCCAGTATGATGAATTGTTGTTGTGGTTTAACCTGGCTGGCAGGTCAGCATCACACAGCCATTCACTCACTAGAATACTTCCTTCCAAATGAGACTGTTGACTTCTTAGCTGAGTTTTGCATCTCCTCAGTGATCTACTCAAAAAGGCCCTGGGAAACAAAAGGACTTTGATCTTGTCTTTCAGCTCTGACTAAACTTAGTCTTTTTAAATATAGTTGTGTACATTTGCACAGCAGCAAAGATAACTTTGGGCAAGGTAAAGTAGAAGTAGTACACCCTTATGAGTCTAAGTAAACCTTTTATTTACTTATTATTTTTTTGGCTTTTGGGATCCTCTAGGAAATACACAGAACAGTCAGGTGCAGCTTGTACAGAGCTGATGCTCCTAATTGTAGGCCTTGTAGTATTGTTTACATCCAGCATGCAGTCAGTGCGTAAACTGATTCTCAGTGTGCAGTGTTCTACCATTATGAAGATATGTCTGCTACACCTGCAGAATTTATTTTTCTGGGCAATCTCAAACATTACATTGAGATATATGATATCTAGCCTGCCACCATAAGAATCAGTCAGGTAAGAGCATGCCTTACAGTGCATCTGCCTAGTACTTCTGCAGTAGTACTTCTGCAGTAGTACATCTGCCTAGTACTTCTGCAGACCAACATAGTAATGAGACGTTCCTATGGTGTTTTGCAAAGTAAAAACGCTTACAAAGACAATAGTATTTCCAGTTCTTACCCTCTTCAACAGATAAGCAAACACAAAGTGCTCTATGCAGCACAATGCAAGGAAGCTCATGCACTTAAAAAGAAAACACTGGAAAAAAAATCCATGTTATTCAACTATGTTGCCATCATACGTGTTGACTGTAATGCAAAACAGGTCTCCTAGAGATTTCCTGCATAATTCAGCCATCACTGTAAGAGTTAACTGCTGTTAAGAGTTTTCTCCCAAAAGCACAACAGGAAAAACAAGAGAGAGAAACTTTGGCAATATGACACCATTAAAAACAGAAACAGTCATCAGAGCAGCATGATCTCGGGGAGGCTCTATTAAGACTTTATTCTCACTGAAATTGACACAAAATATTTGTGTCTTTTTCTAACTTAGCCACTGTGAATTTTTGTTGTAGTTGATGATGCCATTCTTCCCCTCTCTCCCCTAAAAGAGTAATTTGGTTTAATACTCGCTGTATTTTTTGTAGAGCTATGTATTGCTATCATTGAGAATTTGCTCAGATGGCTAACTACAAGGCACTGAAGTGGCCACTGTGGCAAAGACACCATTCCACTCTAATTGTACAGCTCAGCTACACTGGGTTTTATACCTAGTGCCAATCTGGTTCTTCCAAAGAAAATTGAAAGGATTATTTAATATAAAATACTATTTTTCCACAGCAAGATCAGAAGTCACAGACAGTATTGCTACTTACAGAAATACACACCTGAACATGTTGTAGATGCTTGTCTGATGCTCATCTAGAAGAATCATCTTATTATTATGAGGGGAGGAGAATAACAATAAGTTTATTTTGTGGGCTCTAATGACAACAGCTATCACCCTGAGCACAGATCAAGTAGCATAGCAATAGCAATTGACTAACCTGAGAGCACGATGTCTTCATCATTACTAAAAATATATTTACGTTGCAGAAATTGTTTCTAATGATTGCTGTCAGAAGGATGGAAGGTGTTAAAATATTTTCTTGGAGGGTTTTTCCCTTCCACCTGTTCTTCTGATATATTCTAGATTATTGTTTTCAATAGTATGTTGAATATCAACAGTTGTGTCTTCAGTAATATGCTGACATGTAACAGTTGCACATAGAAAAACTCATCTTGGATGAAAAACAGATTGGATTGTGCTTTATTCTATTCTGACTCTAAGCAGAACTGTCTTTATGATTTTTTGGAGGATGCCTTTATTTTAAAAAGGTTGTGTTGTACAATACAATACTGTCATGACTGGCAGACAAGACACATAAAATTAATACTGGAAGAAGAACTCCATATTTATCTGGTTAAGTACTGCAATATCAATGAAATCAGTAGAAGCAACAAGTTTCAGGACTGTATTTCTCATTGGAGCACAGTCAAAGTCTAACAAAACAGATCATGGACAACATGTTGTATGCCTTTTGCAATGCCAGTATGTAACACAAGAAAGATGAAGAACCTTCTTAAATACTTGATTGACTTTTAGAATCATAGAATGGTTTGGATTAGGAGTAGTCTTAAAGATCACCTAATTCCAATCCTTCTTGGCAGGGACACATCCCAGCATACCAGGTTGCCCAAAGCCCCATCTGACCTGGACTTGAATACTTCCAAGAATGGGGCACCCACAGCTTCTATGGGCAACCTGCTCCAGTGCCTCACTACTATCAGGGTAGTAGATATCCTTCATGATATCTAATCTAAATCTACCCTTTTTATTTTAAAGCCATGATCCCTTTTCCTATAACTACTGACAGAATTCCTCCTCATCTTTCCTTTGGGCCCCCTTTAAGTAAAGGAAGTACTATAAGGTCTTCCTGAATGCTTCTCTTTTCCAGGCTAAACCACCTGAACTCTCTCAGCTTTTCTTCGCATAAGAGGTACTCCAGCCCTCTGATCATCTTCATGACCCTCAAAGACCAATAGAATCCTAGAACTATTTAGGATGGAAAAAACAGTCAGGATCATCAAGTCCTACCATCAACCTGGCCTCCTGAGTCCCATAAGTAAATCAAGTCCCTTAGTGCCACAGCTGTACATCTCTTAAATAACTCCAGAGATGGGCACTCCATCAATTCCCATGTTCCACTTGAAACAACATCACACAGTTAAAAAATCCATTGGTCTTTTTGATGTATCTTGTACAAAATCAATTTTAAAAGCAATAGTTCTTTGCATTGTGGTGACAGCGTACCACTTTGAAGTGGCTTGATTACTTAATTTGGACTTTGCTTCCATTGGACAACTTACACATCTGGATATGGAAATCAGTAATAGCCTAGAGAATGGAACTTCACTTTCTTAATGAAACAGAAGATTGCTAAAGTAGCACTTGTTTTTGGTACACCTACAATTTGACACCCTTTGGGAGAGTGAAAGCAAACACTCATGCTTAAATATAAATAATATAACACATGTTAACATAGCACATTGCATGATGTGCTTGTAGTGAAAGATACTTTTTTCTCTGAAATATTTCAGTTAATTATTTCACTGTAATGAACAGCTGTTTCCAAGCTGCCTGGAGTCTTTAACCACAGGCAGTCAGTAATGTAGTCTTATAATGTCTACATACTGTAAAGTTTCTTATTTGCCCTTATTTCCCCTTATTTGTGTGAATCTGAGGACTGTATAAGACTTACCTATAAAACAGATGTCTTTGTTTAGGACTTGGATTTTTTTTCTCTGCACATTTAGCTTAAAGCTCAAAATGAAATAGCATCCTGAACCTAAATGTTTTTGTTTATTTTTTTATTATTTTTTTTCTTTTAGCACATGCATACAGCTTGAACAAACAGTTATGTGACAAATTTGTAAGTTCTTGTAAATTCTAGATTTACTTAAGTACATTTGCTTTCTTCTCTAAGGAAACTAGCTGGTTTCATGTCCCATTTTAGGAAATTGTGAGCAACATTGCACACTTTGGAAGATAGAAATATAATATATAGTGATTTCTCATTAGTGAAATGTTTTCTACAGACAGTGAAAACTGGGCAACATTAATGAGACTGACAAAACAGCTGCAGTGTAGGATTGTGGGTATATTAGAAGTTAAGTGACATAAGACCATTGTTTGCTTACACCAGAAAAGTGAAGTCTCATGAGATGGTTGGTGTTCAGTTAACTTCTATTAGCATGGTGAATGTTAAGAAGAGAAAATTTGCTAGGTAATTTTGGCCTGAAAGCACAGGTATAATAGATGTTTATCAAAATATGAAGGCTGGAGATTAGACAAAAGTTTCTGAGTTGCTTTAGAGCAACAAGATTCTTCAACATCACTCCCTTCAAAGCAAGAAGGGTGAAAGCGTTTGCAACATAAAAGAATTAAAACACACCTTAAGAAAGGACTTGAAAGAAGGTAGCTTGGAGGAGATTGCACTCAATAATAAGTGTTTTCTAGTGCCATGCTCCTGTCAATTACAGAAAAAATATCATGAGGAGATGGAAACTGAGGTTGGATTCTTGGACTCATTCCTTGGTAATTTACACTAAGAAAATTTCTGAATTTTATAAATACTTGAGCTCTGACAAGGTGAATATGTTTCTAAAATGGAGGCACTCACATATGCACTTGCAAAAGGTAAAGAATTTTTGGTGACTGTTTATAGATCAGTGGGGTTGTATGTGCAATGATTAGGTCATTAGATTATTAGATAATTAAGCCTAGATTAGACAATTAAACCTTATTACCTATAAATCCCATTCCAACATACGTTAAGAAATAAACTAGCATTAAAGTGATGGATTGATTACTAAGATTTCATACAAAAAATGTCTAGCAGATTCAGATGCATTTTAAAGGAAACCATAGCCCTATATTAATCTGGTATAATAAAATACATCAGACCCATGAGGTTTAAATGGATTGCTCACTTTCTTGAACTTAAACATATGTTAAAGTGTTCCACTAAATCCCAAAAGGAGCAGGGCCCTCAGTATGGATTTTAGCTAAATTCTCTGGCTATTCTATATTTTCATTTTCACTTTTATTTCTTAACCTGTGATAGAAACACACTCAGATCCCCGATTAACATCCGTCTGAGCCAGAACCAAAATTAAATCTTGTAGTGTACTGGAAGGGTAATTATAATTTCCTATTCAATTGTTCTTATGTTTGCTGACTTGTGAAAGCTAGTGTAATCCTGGCAATACACCATGACAAGTACTCAGTCTAATAAATATAGAGCAGTGTTTTACATTTGCATTGTGAAAGTCCACACAAAATCTTAAATTATGGTTGCAAAGCAATAATAATAATAATAATAAAAGTGCTGTTTTCATCAACTTGACAGTTATTATGCAGATTTTTTCATCACTTGATTTCACACTGCCCATGAGGTGTCTACTGATAACAACTGAATAAAAATGCTCAGCTATAATGTCACTTCTGTTCAAGTCTCTTCCCATTGATTACTGAGAACAGAGAGACTTTCAGTTATTACACTAACCCAGTACAAACATGGTGTTTATTCACTTTACTCTAAAAGTAGTGACTGCAAAAAATGTATGGATTAGCCTAGACAATGGTAGGTGGTTAGCAGGTGGATGTCTAAGTGGTGTCTAATGGATGTCTCCCTTAAATTCTGTATGGACTCCAGCAAGCTGTGTACAGGAGACTTTTGTATTCATCTGTGGCCCTGAGTACAAGCTACAAATTATCTTCTGTGGGAAGGAATGGGAGAGTTGTAATTGACTGATGGAACAGCTGACTGATTTCAATCTCAGCAGTCTTGTGCCCCATCTGAGCTCATGCTGTAACACTTTCCATTAGGGAGTACTTCGCTATTCTACCCACCAGGAGAAGACATGGATGTGGAATAGCAAACTGTTCCTCAGATGTTGCTTTGTGATCCAAAGACTGTGCAAAATATCAAATTTATTTTAGTCAGTTATATGCTGAATATATATTTCTGAATGTATACTCTGAATAGACATCACTGAAAAATCATTTTTTCCCCTGCCATCAATCATGATTAAAAAGATGTTATATTATAATAGTATCATATGTCATATATTTTCTTTAGTAATAAACAAGGCTGCAACATTATACCAGCCAAGGATTTCAGGTAGGAATAGTCAGGATCAGGGCCTATATAGTCACCACGGGCTATACCTGCATGGTGGCTGTACTGTAATAAGTTTGGTAGGATCTTCCTAATGGCTAAGATTCATGACTGCTAAAAGAAGTTCACAACATCTTTTGAAAAGGAAGCTAAAAGATACAGCAGGATACTGCAGAAAGGAGGACAGTGCTAAATACAATTTCTGTGTGGAGGAAATTTGATCCAGGGAGGTTTTTCACATTATATACATGTTCTGAGCTAGGTGAGAACTTGTCAACTCAGATCTAGAGACTGATGCTTTGTAAAGATTTATGGCATAAAAAGTGGCTGGAGATAGACTCTCTTCTGTGAGGATGTTTTGGCTGTCCATCTCCTTGGAAACAGCTGCCTACCAGACAGAATTTCAGATCAAAGTTAAAAGTTGCAGCTGGATTCTGGAGCTTATTTTTGAGAACATCTACTGCTTCACAGATAGATCTTTAAAGGAATCATCTAGTTCTGAGAAATCTGCAAAGATATGAACTTGCCCCAGGGTCTTAGAATTTGGCCTGCAAGGATTAGTTTGTGGTAGTCAGATTAAGACACATGCTTTACCTGTGATTTATAGGTCACATCAATTTATCTTTTCTTTGTTCAGCTGCTTCTGTTCATCTCTCACTTTCCTTTTCATTCTAATTTTTACAATAATTTATTTTCTTCTCCTCTGCGTTCTCTTTGTCTTCATTCTTTTCTCTTTCTTCTTCTTGCTCCATAGCACCACTGATATGCCAACAGAGGACATAACTCCTCAGACTTAGCATTTGCTCCATGCCTTCACCAAAAACGGTGTAAGGGTAGAGGCTTGTTTTAACAGTGGTGATCCACAGAAAGTGTACAAAGATATCAGGATGCAAATATATCATGACTTGTAACATTTTGATTCAAACAAATTGGCTTCTCAGTGTGTTGGCTGGCAGTGTGGAATGGACATAGCTTACTTTATTTCTTTGCATTTTTTTCTTTTTATTTAAAACTTGACAGTTTATCTTTTGCACGTGAAATCCATCATATTTGTACATTTCTGTTCTGAATTTTTACTAATTAATTTGTGTCTTTAAGCTAATTCATGTCTTACTTAATGTTGGGTTGTTTCCAACCCCTGCAATGATAGTGCCAAGTAGTGTGTGTTTCTCTTTTGCTATATTTGTTATCTCGTTGTGGTCTAACCCAGCCGGCAGCTCAGCACCATACAGCTGTTCACTCCCCACCCCAACCTCCCACCCACTCAGTGGGACAGGGGTGAGAATCAGGAAAAAAAAGTGAGAGATGTGGGTTGAGATAAAGACAATTTATTAGGACAGGAAATAAAGGATAATAATAATAATAATAATAATAATAATAATGTGTACAAAACAAGTGATGTACAATGCAATTGCTCACCACCCACTGACTGATGCCCAGCCTATCCCTGAGCAGCTTAGTGTAAGCATTGCTCTGCAACAATTAAAACATCTCTGTACTATCAATATTACTCTCATCCTAAATCTAAAACACTTCACCATATCTGCCACTAGGAGGAAAATCAACTCTATCCTAGCCAAAACCAAGATACACCTGAAGCTTGTTTTCTGTTTAATTAGCAAAGGCATGAACTACTAAAATAACACATCTGAATTACATGTGCTGCAAATATTTGTAGATTTTAAATAATATTGTTCATCAGGCAATGCTGCTGGATCTTGTTCTGTAATGTCTTAGTAGAAGAAAACTAGCTCTTACAAAAGAGAAGGATTTATATTGTTGTGGCATTTGACGTGATTCTCCTGCTTGGATAATGATACATACTTCAAAACTTACAGCTAGTCAAAAAAATAGACAGCCCATCAGTTCAATGAAACTGGTCTACATGACCACAATCCTCAGACAGCTTCATTCTCTGTGTCCTCTAGTGACCAATGGACCTAAACCAACCATATTAATGGAAACTACTCGCATTACTACCAATAATTATCTGATGTTACTTATTTATTAAGAAGATCAGATCACAGCTTTTCACTGAGTCACAGAATCACAGAACAGTTGATGTTGGAAGGGACATCTGGAGGTCAGCAGGTCCAGCCCCCCTACTCCTATATGGCTAGAACCATGTGAATGTCTCCAGGGATGGAGACTCTACAACCTCTCTGGTCAACCTGTTCCAGTGCTCAGATACCTGTACAATCAAAAAGTGTTTCCTGATACTTAGACAAAACCTCCTGTGTTTCAGTTTATGCTCAGAACTTTCACTCATATATGTTTTCTTCCATTTGTACATCAAAACAGAGATTAAAAAAAAAAAAATCTGAAAAATAAAAAAGAAAAAAGAAAAAAAAACACTTGTGTTTGAACACCATCCTAGAATAGATTAAAATGAGAGCTATTAATGTTACCACTTATTTGGCTATCTTTGGTTCTAGTCCTTGTTGCTTCAAGCACACATCCAAATCCAAAGCATACTTGTTTACATGCACTATTTCTGAGTGCTACGAAGTCATCCAGATCTTCCCAGTTAACCAAAGTCTGGAAATAGGACAATCTTGACTCAGAGAACTTGAGAAACTCACCATGGAAATGAGAAATAAGGAAGTGCACAAAAAATCATAGTATTTCTGTTTGTTCCCCCTGCCTTCTCAACAAGCTGTACAAATAGCTATGGATGATGATTAAATTGACCAAATTTAACTATACTCTTCAGTATTTTAGGACCCAAGCAGGGGAGGGGGGGCGGGGGTGTTGAAACAGTTTAGAGACTGTGCTAAGTACTTCCATTCTGAAATACTAGAGAGCTATAAGTGCTGAAATCATGTTGTGATATGCCTTAAAGAAAAGTGGGTTTTTACTTCAGCTTTTTACTTCAGCTGCTTTCTCTGTCTCAGGTCTTGGGGGGAGGGGAGGAGGAGGAGGAGGAGAACTCTGCACATCAGTGGAGCATTAGAGTAACACAAGTTTTTCTTCACTTCCTAAAGTGAAAACACTTTGTGGTTCCACTCTGTTATAATAATTAATCCATGACCTCTGGGTGGCCCAGCATATTATGCAACAGATATTTTCTTGTTTGGCTTTAAAATGTTCATATTCCTCACTCACGTTTTCAAGGCCGGCTTCAAGCAATATTCAGTTCTGTGAATGCAAGTAATACTCGTTAGACCTAAAAACTTTACAAGAACCAATCTGTGTGATTTTTCTCTTTTCAGTTCAGATAGGCAGTGTTCTGTACAGTGGGCCTTTTTTCCAGAGGTCAGCAAGATGATTAAAGCTGGAATAAATAGCCATATGCATCAGAAAAGCCTTTCATCCCAAGGTGCTGGAGAGATCAGAGGGGGAGCTGAATGCTAAGTGTAGCTGTGGATTCTTCACAAAGAGCTTGAATTACCTTGTTTTGTAACTTACTCCACGCTGCAATGAAAAGGTTGTAGAAAATAGTCTTAAAAGTACAGAAAGCAAAACTGTTAGGCTAACTGGTGCCAGTCAGATAATTTTGTAAGCCATCATTCTGAAGTGCTGTCATTACATATGCAGTAAGAGAAAGACTGGGTATATGTCTTTGACTCAGTTAGGGTGTAGCACAACCATATGCAGCTGACTTATAGTTCCTTCCAAAGCAGCAGTGATTCACACCACAGAAATCAAGAAATTCACTTTGTGTTGAAGCCAGACTCTCATTTTTATTTATATATCATTTCAAAAAGTGTGGTTGAAATCTCTGAGGCATCCAAGGGCCTTTAATAGCAGTGGAAATATAAAGCTGAAAAGGTTGGTGAGATATTTCCTTTCAGGTCTGAATTTTGTTGTGTCTCTTTGGCATGCAGAACATTTGTCTTTCTAGACAGCAGAGCAAGTCCAAGTTTTGGCACTGGAACAGGCTTCCCAGGGCAGTGGTCACAGCATTGAGGTTGCCAGAGTTCAAGTGTATGGACAGTGCTATCAGACACAACCTGATTTTTGGGTGGTCCTGTGTGGAACTAGGAGCTGGACTCGATGCTTCTTGTCGGTGTATCCCAACTCAGGATATTCTATGATTCTGTGATTCTATACTTTTCTTGACTGTCATTGATTTATTTGTTTGCTTGTCTGTACATATTACATAAGTATTTTATTGTTGTTCCCTATTTCATTAGATCAGCAGTACATGCAGAAATACTTTTACCTTTGTAAGGTTTACCAAGAGGAGTCTGCAGAGAAATCCCAGTAGTTGGAATTCACAGGAAGTTCCGCACCAACATGTGAAAGAACTTCTTCACAGTGAGGGTGACGGAGCACTGGAACAGGCTGTCCAGGGGGTCGTGGAGTCTCCTTCTCGGGAGATATTCAAGGCCTGTCTGGATGCCTACCTGGGCAGCCTGCTCTAAGGAACCTGCACTGGCAGGGAGGTTGGACCTGATGATCTCTTGAGGTTCCTTCTAACCCCTACAATTCTGTGAATTGTTCTCCACTGGGAAAGGCCTTAGACTTTCCTGTTAATGCTGCAATTCTTGCTCCACTCAGAGCTGGAAAGTTGGAAGGAGGTATTAGTTTCCTGACTTCCAATATCTTCATCTTGGGTTCCTGTTTAGACAAACTATGTATGGAAATGCAGCAATCTTCTGTAGCTCCACTTGCTCTCTCTCTTCACTTTGAGAATTATTAACATGCAGTTTACATATACAAAGACTATGTGGTACTTTGTAGGTTTGAAAGTGATCTGATGTTTGAGACAGAAGGGACACCACACTCCCCTTTGTAAGCAATTTTTCATGGTGAACCTGTACAGCACTCTGGCTTAATATTCTATCTGTTGCAGGGGTAAAGAGCTTTCCACCTTACATGCACCAACTTCATTCCTTGAGCACGTGTCATTATGATGGTGTCTGGATAGAGAGTGATGTGATTGCATGTGATTGTTATAGAATCATAGAATCATAGAATATCCCAAGTTGGAAGGGACCCATAAGGATCATCAAGTCGAACTCCTGGCACTGCACATGTCTACCCAAAAATTTTAGACCACGTGACTTAGTGCACAGTCCAATCGCTTCTTAAATTCAGACAGGCTTGATGCAGTGACTACTTCACTGGGGAGCCTGTTCCAGTGTGCGACCACCTTCTCGGTGAAGAGCCTCTTACTGATATCCAGCCTAAACTTCCCCTGCCTCAGCTTAACACTGTTCCAATGGGTCCTATCACTGGTGATTACAGAGAATAGGTCACCCGCCTCTCCACTTCGCGTTGCAAGGAAGTTGTAGACTGCAATGAGGTCTCCCCTCAGCCTTCTCTTCTCCAGGCTGAAAAGGCCCAGTGACCTCATATGTCTTCCCCTCTAGGCCCTTCACCATCTTCGTCATCCTCCTCTGGACACTCTCCAACAGTTTAACGTCCTTTTTGTACTGTGGTGCCCAGAACTGCACACAGTACTCAAGGTGAGGCCACACCAACACAGAATAGAGTGGGACAATCACTTCCTTTGACCAACTAGCAATGCCATGCTTGATGCACCCCAGGATACGGTTGGCCCTCCTGTTGCCTCATATTCAACTTGCTATCAACCACAATCCCCAGATCCCTTTCTGTGTAGCTGCTCTCCAGCGTCTCATCGCCCAGTCTGTGTGTATAGGTAGGGTTGCCCCGTCCAGGTGCAAGTGCAGGACCTGTCACTTGCTTTTGTTAAACTTCATGTGGTTGGTGATCGCCCATCTCTCCAATCTGTCCAGATCTCTCTGCAAGGCCTTTCCACCCTCGTCCAAGTCTAGAACTCCTCCAAGTTTGGTGTCATCAGCACATTTGCTCAAAACACCTTCTAGTCCTACATCCAAATCATTTATAAAAACATTGAAGAGGACTGCCCCTAAAATGGAGCCTTGAGGGACCCCACTAGTGACCATCCACCAGCCAGATGTGGCCCCATTTACTTGTGGCCCCATGTGGCCCCATGTGGCCCCAACACTTTGAGCCCTGCCCGTCAGCCAATTGCTCACCCATTGCATCATGTTTTTGTTAAGTTGTATGCTGAGCTTTTTGTCCAGTAGGATCCTATGGGAAACCATGTCAAAAGCTTTGCTGAAGTCCAAAGACTGAAGACTGTTGAGAGAAGTCAAGACATTGCTAGTTGGCATTTAAGAAAACAAAACATTTAAGAAAACAAAACATTCCCCCAGAGTCCCTACTAGACTGAGGATTCCTCAGCTTGAGATTCCTCAGCCTGAGACTCCTCAGCGCGCAGATAAGTGAATAGACAACCTTACCTTCACCAGCGCAAGGTTTCTGAACAGTGTAACAGAGGCAGCTCTGTGAGATTCCTACTTTCACATAACTTTTTCATTCCTTTTTTTCTAGATTCTGAACACCTATATTTGTATCCTGAAAGATAATTCTATTATATTTCCCTATTTAAAAATTTGTCTCCAAGGGACTGCTGCTGGAGTTCCTCACCTAAACATTTTCTTTTATCTTGGGTCAATTAATGAATAATAATTAATTTATTAAAGCTCAGTGGGAAGAATTCACCTCCTACTCCAACTTACTATCTTTTCTTCCTTTTACATGCATAAAAATTTGCAATGGATGTAAATCATTTTTTCTTTCATTAATTTGCCTGACAGTGCAATCCAGAGAGGGTCTAGTTCTTCCATAGCTTAGGCAGAATTTGTTGTACTGTTGCAAGAGCTGAATCTACCTTTCCTGATTGTAATAGAATCCAGTTTAGCTTTTCTCAGTCATGTAGTACTTTCCAGTGTGAAAGTACTCAGCTAGAGTAAACAGGCAGAAAAAAATCAAGTATAATTTTCTCAGCTGTCATTCTTTTTCTTTCTATCTGTAATTGGATTATCTTATATTAAATATTTTATTATCTTATTTTAAATATTAAATATTTTAAGGATAGTATAAGATGAAAATTCTCTTGTATGTACAGTCACAGGGAACTGCTATTTTTATCTTTTACAGATGTTGTATATCTCCTTGTCTGAGTCTTATGGCTAGGGACAAACTGACTTTGGCTACTAAATTATAATTATACAAGTTCTTCAAGTTAGTGAGAAAGTACTATGCTGTGTCATGGTATTGAAGATATTTTGTAACAGTAAAACAGATTTCCAGATTAACAGGTAGGCTTCTATTTCTGGCCATCCATGCTGGTTAATGTAGCAAGCAATGGACTGAATAAGATTTCACTGAAGGCAACTGCTCCAAATATTCTACACTGGAACTATGATTTCATATGCAAAGAAAGGTTTTCCAAAGCTTTGACCATAAATCCCATTAACAGAGAATAAAATCGTGCCATCCTTCAGTTTTCTTCTCCTACACGTTTCACATACTGCAAATAGTGATGTGTGGGTCTTTCAGTAAGTTAACTGGAACAGAAAACATCTTGTTATCAGTTGGACCAATGTCTTGGTTCTCTTCCTTTCCATGATGCAGCTGGTGCTAGAACTGCCAAGCAAATTACTAGAGGCAGAAAGGATAATTGAGAAAGACACAAAATTTCCTTATGCCAGCTTGACACCAGCAATTAATAACTAAAATAAACCTAAAATAATTAGACCTTTTTTTATCCAAATCTATCTGTGTGAGCTTGAGCACAAGCTTTAAAAAGATTTCTAACAGGGTATGAAAATCTTGCAGAAGACTTTCTTCTCCTTCCTTGCTTCCTCCTTCCATCTCTTTGCTTCTTTGCTTTGGATTATCAAAATAATCTGTATTCTAACATTGAGGATTAAGTAATAGTGTTTTGTTTGTTTGTTTGTTTGTTTGTTTTTCTGATAAGTACAGAAAAACCATTTGTATTTAATATGCTGTTATAATATCAAATATTTTTGGCAACTGCCCAACCAAACAAAAATTTGGCTTTCTCTCATGCCCCCTTCTGAACTTGTTTTTACATTGTTCTGTGTATTTTGGCTCATGTTTTAAATTGTTATTTGTTGGCCTAACTGGTTGACCCTTATCTGGTACCTAGACTGGTTGTATATCTGGAGATAAATTGATTATAAAAGAGTTATTTTGCGGGTAGAATGTTAATTGTTTCAGAAATCCTATTTAGTTACTGAAGAGGGTTCAGGAAGGAGCAGAAAGTGTTTTGTTTGTTTGTTTGTTGTTTGTTTTCTTTCATTCCTTCTTCCATCATTGCCAGTTCTTCTAATCAACGACAGGCTCAAAGGAGATTTTTCACTTCTTTTGGCCTCCCTGACTTCCTGCTTTAGATACTAAATGGCATGTGCAGAAGTATTTCAATCTCAGCATTTGCATTTAGCTGGAGAATTGTTTTGAAAAGCTGTGTGCAAGGAGGAAAAGGGCACATCTTATATGATGGTATTTGAATCTAACAGAAAATGTGAAATTATTTTTCTTTTCTGAATAGAGCCCTCTTCTGGCAAGAGTCAGGCTACAAGAATTGTCTAGAAAATATGTAAAAGACCTCAAGTTTCTATCAGCTTCTGGCAGTACACTTGTGAAAATTTAAAAACAACTTTTTTTTTTTTTTTTTTGCTTTCCCTTTGTTAAAATTACACACAGAACAAGTGGGAGTCTGTAGACATCTGGTTAATACATGTAAATTTATCTAACAGGCCAGTGGAAGAGTTCAGAACAGAAAGTATGTCTCTAGAATACCATTCCAGCGGTCCATCCATTTCTACTTTTACTTCAGTGCAACTCCATTGATTCCTGCGTATTTTAAGTTAAGGTATTGAAGTCACACAGAAGGCTGCTTCAGAGGCTTCATAGTAGCTTTTCTGCATTTAACAGCTTTCCAGAACTGTGCAGTAGTTGCAGTTGGTGCAAGTTTGGGAGGCACACTTCCATGGAAGCAAGTCAGTTTGGAGAAGGTTTTTACAGTTTAAATTGCTTGGAAAATAAACACCACACCTTTAACTGACATGGTACTTGGAGTAGAGATTCATACACAGATATGTTTATGAAGAATGCTACAAATAACTTATAGTGCTTTCCACTGTAAACTATAATGGAAGTACTTCAAAGGAATATACACATTTCATTGTGGTTTCAGGAGGAAATTATACTATATTTAACTAGTGCTGTGTTTTGCTTGTTCTCTCTACATGTTATACACAGTGAAATGGGGTCCCCCACTTGAACCATGGGGCAACAGTGTCCTCATTCTGATCAATAGCTTGCAATCTTGGGTGTTTTGAATTCCAACAAGATCAAAAAGATGTTGCATGCAAGTTCTGGATGTTGTATTTCCTCTTTCTAAAGAGCAGGCATAACCTGGAAATAGAATTTCCAGCAGCACAGACAAGGCTACTTCACAGAACAGTGCAGCTGGAGAGGCAGGAGGTGGAGGTCAGTGAGAGTGGCTAACAGGAGCAGACATTTGGCAGGTCAGCCCACTTTCAGCTTAGATGAGAGCTTTCAACCTTCTGGATACGTAACAGAGATTTGGGACATGGCAAATCATAACTGTGAATGACATTTTGTTACAGAAGAAGCTGATAATAACCCTAGCTTCCTCCTTAGGGAAGTCTGAAGAAAACAAGAAATAATTTTGTTTCAGACTATAAAAAGAAATAATTATTTTAGTTGTTGCTTTATCTTCTTAGTGAAATATGGGGTGTTTAACTACCTGATTCATTGTTTAGAAGTGGAAAGGAATAGTTCATAGAGTATAAAACAGGTTTGTTTAGTTTAATTTTCCTGTATTTCTTGTGAGGACAGCTGCATTTGCTCATTACCCTTAGAATTCTCCCCTTGCTCATTACTGCCAAGAAGAAGAAATGTACTGCCAAGAAGTCACTCCAGGAAGCTGAATATATGAATAAGAAAACATACAAGTAAACTCATATAAGTCCCCCACCCTTGAATACATATTAGTGTAGGTGAGTTTAATTCAAATGTTTTCCACATAAGAAGATTCACATAAATAAATTCTACATCTTTTGGTCTTTTAACTTTTGCAATAGCTGAAACACCAGAGTTTCCTGTAAGATCAATTTCCCGTATAAGAGTAGTCTCCAGAGGTTACAGTGATGGGCAGTATCATCAGTATCACCATAAAACAAAACAAAGCAACCAATCAAAAAAAAAAAAAAAAAAAAAAAAAAAAAGTTTTCCCAGATTCCCAGAGCTACTTCTCAGATTATTTGACATATTTTTCCATATAATTAATAAGAATGAAAAATTAGTTAAATTTACTTAATTAAAATAAGAAGTTTTAAGGAGCTACTGCCAAAAATTGGAGAGGAGTAACACACCATATCTGAGACTCGCTTATCCTAAGACCTCTCTGCTTGACAGATAACAATGGAAATACACATGGACTTGGAGTCTTTTCTAGGATCCTAGACTAGTATAATTCAGCACTGCTCTAAGCAACCACCAGGTTAGAGGGATCAAAGAAATTCAAGTAACAACCTAATTACAAAGTCTAGCAGACCAGAATTCACAGCCCTCAGCTCTTAGGTCTCTAAGCTTTGTATATAAAACAAGAGAAAAAGTGAAGCACCTTAGAGCAATCTCAGAGATAGAGCTGTTTTCATCCCCTCCCTTGGAGGGATTTAAGCCCTGACTTGAAAAAACCCTGAGCATCCTCATATGCTCCAGTGGCTGTTATCTTACAGAGATTCTGTGATAACACCATGGTTATTGCTAGGTCATGCTGCTTTTATGATGAGATTAACATTCATATAATCATGGAATCATCAGGGAACAACTTGGATTGGAAGGAATCTTAAAATCCATCCAGCTACAACCACCTGCCATTGGCAAGGATGCCACCCACTAGGTCAGGTTGCCCAGGGCCTTGTCCAACCTGGTCTTGGACACCTTGAGGGATGGGGCATCCACAACTTCTCTGGACAAACAATTCCAGTGCCTCACCACCCTCTGAGTGAAGAATCTCCTCCTAACATCTTAGCTAAATCTCCCCTCTTTTAATTGGAAAACATACCCCCTTTTGCTATTATTGTCTGCTCGAGCAAAAAGAGGCTCTCCACGTTTATATAAGCCCCCTCTAAGTACTGAAAAGCTGCAATAAGGTCACCCCAGAGCTTTCTCTTCTTCCAGCTAGCTGGACATCACTAGATCTCTCAGCCTATCTTCGTAAGAGAGGTACTCCAGCTTTCTGATCATCTTTGTGGCCTTCCTCTGGACCTGCTCTATGTAGTGGGTTTACATGGCAAGGTTTTGGTAGCAGGGGACCCTCAGGCTGGCTTCTGTGAGAAGAATCCAGAAGTAGACCAATGTTAGATAAAGGCCCTGTTTCTGGCCAGAGACAAGTCAATAAGTGATGTTGTTTGCACCTCTGTAAAGTCATGATTAAGAAAGGAAAAAAAAAATGCTGGGGAACAGTACCTGGGAGAGGGAGAGGAGTGAGAGACAACCTTGCAGCCCCCAAGGTGAGTACAGTAGGAGTGCAGGAGGTGTTCTAACTATGCAACACAAGTTCCCCTGCGGCCTATGGAGAGGCCCCTAGTGGGGCCTCTCCATGGGCTGTCCCCCTGCAGCCCATGGGTCTCACATGGAACACATCTCCACGCTGCAGCCTGTGGAGGAGCTCCCAGTGGAGAAGGTGGATGTGGCCTGGAGGAGGCTGCAGCCCATGGAGAGCCCCCACAAGAGCAGGCCCCAGGCCAGAGCTGCAGCCTGTGGAGAGGGGCCCACACAGGAGCAGGAGGTCTGGGGGGAGCTGCTGCCTGTAAGGGACCCGTGGTGGAGCAGTTTGTTCCTGGGGACCCCTTGGTACAGAGCCGTGTGGGAACAGTTCCTGAAGAACTGCTGCCTGTGGGCAGCCCACGCAGGCTCAGTTCGGGAAGGACGGCATCCCTTGGGAAGGACCCCACATGGAGCATGGACAGAGAGAAGCAGTGGAGATGAAATATCATGGGCTGACCACAGCCCTCATTCCCTCTTTCCCCTGCACTGCTTGAGGGGAGAAGGTGGAAGAGGGTGGTTGGGGGGAAGGTGTTTTTGATTTCTTTCGTTTCTAACTTCTTTATCATGATAGTAATAGGTGATAAAACCTACTATCTCCCTACTCGGAGTGTATTTTGCCTGTCACAATAATAGTTGAGCAATCTCTTCCCATCCTTATCTCAACCCTTGAGCTCTTTGTATTATATTTTCTCTGCCTTTCTCTTTGAGGAGGGGGAGTGAGAGTGTGGATGTGGTGGAGCTTGTCTACCCACCCAAGTAAAACCACCACAATCTAACAGACCCATATCCTTCTTGAGCTGGGGCCCTCCGAGCTGGATGCAGGACTTCAAGTGGGGCCTCACAAAGGCACAGTACAGGGGGACGATCACCTCCCTTGACCTGCTGGTCACCCCTCTGGTGATGCAGCCCAGGATGCAGTTGGCCTCGTGGACTGAAAGTGTGCACAAATGGCTTATGTCAATCTTTTTGTCCCAAGTCCTGCTCTGCAGGGCTGCTCTCAAAGTGTTTTTCTCCCAGTAGTATTTTTTTGTATTTATTACTCTAGCACATGAGTGAGTTGCAGTTCTTAGTGCATGTCACCTGAAACCTTCCCTGCAGTGAAATGAGGCTCGCACACTTTTTAATGTGACCTTATCTAGCATTTTCCAAGAATTAATGTTAATATTTGAGCATAATGAGTACTTTTGAAAGTAGTATATGGGCATATTCTCTCAGCTTCACCTAGAGGTTAAGACTGTGCAGTGCATTTTCAGGTTCTTGTTCTGCTCACTTGCTGACCTCCGTGATGTGAACTGTCAGCTCCTTCCTGTGAATAAGGGAAGACTGTTGTCATTTTCACCCAAAGACCCCATTCACTTGCTCCTACTAGACTAGCTGTTGGCCTCTTCATAGACAGAGTTGTTCTTCTTCTCTTTTGTCATGGCAAATGAGAATTCTATGCCTTTCCGATTTATAGTAAACCATTTGTTTCCCAGCTGCTGCAGCTGTTCCTATATTGCTCCTTCTGGTGCTCAGCTATATTAAACTCATCCATCTATAGACTACAGCTGAATAGCTAACTAATTACCATTGTTACAAGCTAAGACTTAAGGAATCTTCTTTTTCACCCTCAGAGATGAAAGTTTACTGAAGAAGTAACAAGGTATTATCCTGCTAGAGTGAAGGAACATGACAACGAGGAAGAAATGCATTAGGAATATGCTTGTCTTTGAACAGCATGACACTAAAATCTCATGAGTGAAGCAACACTGTTTTAAGAACGAGTTTCCACGCACTCAACTTTTTTTCTTCTTTTTTTTTTTTTTCTTTTTTTTTTTTTTTAAAAAAATCCTTTTAAATGGGTTCTGCTTTGCTCTGTGCCAGTGGGGTGTAAAAAAATGCAGTTAATTTTGTACTTTGAAAGGAAGGAAAAACAACAGAGTTCACATGAGGACATGGGGTATAGATTTTTTCTGAAGTTAAAAAATAAAAAGTATTATTTTCATACTACATGAATATTATCAGCACAATAGAATGTTTATCATTCCTTATACTTTTCAGTAAGCTATAGAATGCCTCTCTTCCCTCGGTAGCTCTTTGATTGTTTCATGGGCCCTTCCAGTGAGGCTGGTAATAACTAATGATCCCTTTCTACTCTTGCTTTGACTTCACAAGACAACCACTTCAGGACAACCACTATGCTGATTCTCATCCTAAATGTGCACTCATGGCTGTTGGTGAGGGGGGAAAGTGCATGCCAGTAGAGAAAGAGAAAGATTAAAAAGTACAGAAACTGAACAGCTTGTGATTCTGTAACATTCTTTTAACAAGTGTAGATGCAGACTGTCATACAAAGCTGAAGCATGTGTTTTTGTTGTCTCTTTTATGACCAAAGTGAAAAGCTACTAATAAGGACACAAAAACTTTTAACTACCAATTGACACACTATGCAGTAGGGATTTTTTTCCTCTATTCCATTTTGTATTTAGCAAAAAGAAGTATATCTCCCAATTGGTTTGCTTCAGTAGAGCTGAATACAGGTTATTTTTAATTTTTTTTCCAACAACTGTGAAACATCTTTTTCACTGTTCAGTAGCAAATGTGTTTTTTTGTTTGTTCGTTTCTTTGTTTGTTTCATTGTTTGTTTTTTAAAAAGCATGTTATTGTTTTGCCAAAGTCTCAGAGAAAAATAAACTCCTAAAGAATTTTGACGTTATGGTTGCTTGGCTGAGGAGTCCCAGATTCCTATAGCATAATATAGGAGGATATAATGAGGAATGCGGCGACCAGGACAGGCAAACAGGGCAGGGTGCGTCAGTTTGTGCGGCAGTTCGCGCAGGCAGGGTCGGCAGGGAGGGCAGAGTGATCCCCCGCCCCTAAGAACACCTCAACTGACGGTTTTCAACCACTAGCTAGGCCGCTATGGTCCTCGCTAGGCAGAGAGCTCATGCTAGAAAGTCTGTAGCCACCCAGAGTGCCCGCTCAAAAATGTGGCTGTTCAGGTCTCTGGATGCAGGGAGTGCCAGAGCCTGCTGCTGCCATCTGAGGGAGGCGGAGATACTGTGTGTGTGAGGTGCGAGCAGGTGGATGACCTGGTCCGCCTGGTGGCAGAGCTTAAGGAGGAGGTGGAGAGGTTGAGGGCCATCAGGGAGTGCAAGCGGGAGATAGACTGGTGGAGCAACTACCTGCAAGGCCTGAAGAAGAGGCACCGGGGGGAGGCTCCCCAAGTGGGGGTGGACCCCCTGCCCGGTCGCTGTCAGGCAGAGAGAGGGGACCTAGGAGTTGAGGAGGAATGGAGACAGGTCCCTGCTCAACGTTGCAGGAAACTCCCCCCACCACCTGCCCCACCTTCCCAGATGCCCTCATGCAACAGGTTTGAGGTCCTGGAGCTCGAGAGAGCGGTGGATGAAGGTGTGACAGAAAAGTTAACCAGGAAGCCTAGGGCGAGAAAGTCTGCTCCACGTCTCAAGACTTCTCCCACCAAGAAGGAGAGAAGGGTGATCGTTGTGGGCGACTCCCTTCTCAGAGGAACGGAGGGCCCTATCTGTCGGCCTGACCCTACCCGTAGGGAAGTCTGCTGCCTCCCTGGGGCCAGGGTCAGGGACATTGCCAGAAGGCTTCCCAGCCTGGTTCGCCCCTCCGATTACTACCCACTACTGATAGTCCAGGCTGGCAGTGATACCACTAATGAAAGAAGCCTGAAGGCTATCAAATGGGACTTCAGGGGGCTGGGATGGTTAGTAGGCGGAGAGGGAATACAGGTGGTGTTTTCAGCCATCCCTACAGTGGCAGGGAGGGGTTCAGAGAGGACATGGAAAGCCCACCTGATAAACACGTGGCTCAGAGGCTGGTGCCATCACAGAAATGTTGGGTTCTTCAACCACAGGGCACTCTACTTGGCACCGGGCCTGATGGCCGCAGAAGGGTCCCAACTGTCCCCAAGGGGAAAATGAATCCTGGCCCAGGAGCTGGCAGGACTCATTGAGAGGGCTTTAAACCAGGTAAGAAGGGGGGCGGGGATGAAACAAAGCTTGTTGGAGGTGTGCCAGGGAGAACAATGGCAAGGCTGGGGGAGAAGACAAAGACTCAACTGAAGTGCATCTACACTAATGCACGCAGCATGGGCAACAAGCAGGAGGAGCTGGAAGTCATTGCGCAGCACGCAGGCTATGACTTGGTTGCCATCACAGAAACATGGTGGGACCACTCTCATGACTGGAGTGCTGCAATGTCTGGCTATAGGCTCTTCAGAAGGGACAGGCAGCACGGAAGGGGTGGTGGAGTGGCTCTCTTTATTAGAGAGTGTTTTGACGTCATCGAACTTGAGGCTTGGAATGACAAGGTGGAGTCGCTATGGGTTAGGATCAGCGGAAAGGCCAACAAGGGAAGCATCCTGGTGGGGGTCTGTTATAGACCACCCAACCAGGATGAGGGGACGGATGAAGAGTTCTACAGGCAGCTGGTGGAAGTTGAGAAATCGTCAGCGCTTGTTCATGTGGGGGACTTTAACTTCCCAGACATATCCTGGAAGCACAACACAGCCCTGAGAAAGCAGTCCAGGAGGTTTCTGCAGAACGTGGAAGATAACTTGCTGACGCAGCTGGTTGGCGAGCCTACCAGGGGAGGTGCCCCGCTAGACCTACTAGACCTTCTGTTCACTAACAGAGAAGGACTGGTGGGAGATGTGCTGGTCGGGGGCTGTCTTGGGCAGAGTGACCTCAAAATGGTGGAGTTCTCAACACTTGGCAAAGTCAGGAAGAGGATCAGTAATACCGCTGTCTTGGACTTCTGGAGGGCTGACTTTGAGCTGTTCAAGACACTGGTTGGCAGAGTCCCTTGGGAGGTGGTTCTGAAAGACAGAGGAGCCCAGGAAGGCTGGGCGCTCTTCAAGAAAGAAATCTTAATGGCTCAGGAGCGGTCTGTCCCCACATGTCCAAAGACGAGCCGGAGCAGAAGAAGACCGGCCTGGCTGAACAGAGAGCTGTGGCTCAAGCTTAGGAGAAAAAAAGAGGGTTTATAATCTTTGGAAAAGAGGGCGGGCCACTCCGGGGGACTACAAGGATGCTGGGAGGTGGTGCAGGGACAAAATCAGAAAGGCCAAAGCTCATCTGGAGCACAATCTGGCCACTGCTGTTAAAGACAACAAAAATGTTTTTATAAATACATCAGTACCAAAAGGAGGACTACGGAGAATCTTCACCCTTTACTGGATGCGAGGGGAAACTTAGTGACGAGAGATGAGGGAAAAGCTGAGGTGCTTAATGCCTTCTTTGCCCCAGTCTATAGCAGCAAAACCAGTTGTTCTCTGGAAGCCCTGTACCCTGAGCTGGTGGAAGGGGATGGGGAGCAGAATGTGGCCCCCACAATCCATGAGGAAATGGTTGGCGACCTGCTACAGCATTTGGATGTACGCAAGTCGATGGGGCTGGATGGGATCCACCCAAGGGTACTGAGAGAACTGGTGGAGGAGCTGGCCAAGCTGCTTTCCATCATTTATCGGCAGTCTTGGCTATTGGGGGAGGTCCCACTTGACTGGAGGCTAGCAAACGTGACACCCATCTACAAGAAGGGCCAGAGGACTGACCCGGGGAACTATAGGCCTGTTAGTTTAACATCAGTGCCAGGGAAGCTCATGGAGCAGATTATCTTGGGTGTCATCATGCGGCAGTTGCAGGGCAAGCAGGCGATCAGGGCCAGTCAGCATGGGTTTTTATGAAGGGCAGGTCCTGCTTGATGAACCTGATCTCCTTCTATGACAAGGTGACAGGTTTAGTGGATGAGGGAAAGGTTGTGGACGTGGTCTACCTTGACTTCAGTAAGGCATTTGACACCGTTTCCCACAGCATTCTCCTCAGGAAACTGGCTGCTCTTGGCTTGGACTGGCGTACACTTTGTTGGGTTAAGAGCTGGCTGGATGGCCGGGCCCAGAGAGTTGTGGTGAATGGAGTCAAATCCAGTTGAAGGCCGGTCACTAGTGGAGTCCCCCAGGGCTCGGTACTGGGACCAGTCCCCTTTAATATCTTTATCGATGATCTGGATGAGGGGATCAAGTGCACCCTCAGCAAGTTTGCAGATGACACCAAGTTAGGTGCGTGTGTCGATCTGCTTGAGGGTAGGAAGGTTCTGCAGGAAGATCTGGAGAGGTTAGACCGATGGGCTGAGGCCAATGGTATGAAGTTCAACAAGGCCAAGTGCCGGGTCCTGCACCTGGGGCCCAACAACCCCAAGCAGAGCTACAGGCTGGGAGATGTGGGGTTAGAAAGCTGCCTGGCAGAGAAGGACCTGGGAGCAGTGGTTGATAGTCGGCTGAATATGAGCCAGCAGTGTGCTCAGGCGGCCAAGAAGGCCAGCAGCATCCTGGCTTGCATAAGAAACAGCGTGGCCAGCAAGTCCAGGGAAGTGATTGTCCCCCTGTACTTGGCACTGGGGAGGCCGCACCTCGAGTACTGCGTTCAATTTTGGGCCCCTCACCCAAAGAAGGACATGGAGGTGCTTGAGCGAGTCCAGAGAAGGGCAACGAAGCTGGTGAAGGGTCTGGAGAACAAGTCTGACGAGGAGTGGCTGGGGGAGCTGGGACTGTTTAGCCTGGAGAAGAGGAGGCTCAAGGGTGACCTTATTGCACTCTACAGGTACCTGAAAGGAGGCTGTAGCAAGGTGGCAGTTGGTCTATTCTCCCACGTGCCTGGTGACAGGACAAGGGGGAATGGGCTAAAGTTGCACCAGGGGAGGTTTAGGTTGGATATTAGGAAGAACTTCTTTACTGAAAAGGTTGTGAGGCACTGGAATAGGCTGCGCAAGGAAGTGGTTGAGTCACCATCCCTGGAAGTCTTTAAAAGACATTTAGATGTAGAGCTTAGGCATATGGTTTAGTGGAAGATATGTTAGCGTTAGGTCAGAGGTTGGACTCGGTGATCTTGGAGGTCTCTTCCAACCTAGACTATTCTGTGATTCTGTGACTCTGTGAAGATTTTACATCAAAACATAATCTATAATAGTAGTTAGGAATCCATGTGTTTTGCTGCTTTCTAGGTGCAAATATATCAGAGCAATTCCTCAAAATCTTCTTGTGTTGCAGCTTCTGTGTAACACTTCTAACTTGTCAAGGTTCATATTTGCTTTCCCAGGGGATTAATAAATGTCCCTATCTATGATTACCATAACTGTTCACTGAGGACCTGGGTTACATGAAGAGTATTCAAAGACCATCAGGTTATTTTCTGAGGACACTGTATTTGATTGTCATTCTACCCCTGATGTTTATAGAAGCAATTTGTAGTTAATTGCATTAAGTTTTTATTCTTCACAAACCCATTCATGAACTGCGAAGAGATATGTGTCACTTGTGAGTATGCCTTGGAGCAGGTCAGTAATACAAAATGATGTTTTGACTAAAAGCCCTGACGCAAAGCTTGTTTAATAAGAAACTATTATTGTAGTTCTCTATATTACATATAAAATTAATATAGTAGTATATATTACATCTACAACCACACATATAGTCTTATTCCATGTATTATATCTTATTCTATGCATTATATATGTATTACATATTGCATTATATGTAATATGTAGTTTTACATACATATATATTTATAATAAGAAAACGCTGTAGAATTTCATTGTCCTGATGAGGTGAAAACTGTCTGTGGATAACACCAGCACAGTAGAAGGTGCCAACATGTAACTAGAAGCTAGCAAAAAGTATGCACATGAATTTTGTCTTTCACATAGACTTTTGTTAAACAGTGCCTGGGTGTGAGGAAGGTTGTCTAAGGACAGGTTGAGCAGCACATTTTGGTAAAGCACAAAATGGTTTCCTTAGCCACCCACTTCAATGTCACCCTGTACCCTAAGAGTCTGAGCTTTTCACTTTAGATATAAGCATAAATTTTAAAAAAAAAAAAAAAAAAAGTATGAAAGAAATATGAAATTTAGCACAAAGGTCTCTGCTTTTGTCATCTAGACTACAACCTTATTTTCAAAGCCACTTAGGTTCTTATAGTTTGTATAGCATGTGGATGTGCTCCTTATAGATTTTAACTCATTCTGCATTCTGGCTGGACACTTTTTAAAAAGCACATAACATGTTGAAAACCCCTCTGTGAGGCAGCCACATTAGAAATCATTGGATAACTGTTTTATACTAACACCTGTTACTCAAAGTTGATGCAC
>NC_048926.1:72512571-72536809 GCF_011077185.1 Oxyura jamaicensis
AAGAAAGAAAGAAAGAAAGAAAGAAAGAAAGAAAGAAAGAAAGAAAGAAAGAAAAGAAATCCACTCCTTTCATTCTATTCAACTTAGAACCTGTTTTGCTGTTAATTATATATCTGTTTTGTAGAGGTTGCACACATTTCCACTGGGAAGTGTTAAGTACGGCTGAACTAGTCTTGGAAATGAAAGAGAAAATACTGAGATGCCCATTTCAGGTCACTCCCAGTTCTATTTTCTACAATGCTGGAAGACAAAAAATGGTTTAGCTATCTGTGGAAATAGTGGAAATTAAGTACAAAGGCACAGGAAGGGCTTTATGTAGTGATAGAAGAAGGAGTCAGATAAATAAAATTATGCTAATTGAAGTTATGAAAATAATAATATTGATTGATGTATTACTCTACTTTCCTCAGTACAGGTGAAATTCATTATATGGTAGTTTGTCTGCCTGGGATGGAGCTCACTTTCCTAGACTAGCACCCGCAGCAGTGTGCTCCGCACCAGCAGCCAGCACAGCCCTGGTACCACACCACTGTTCTGCTTCTCACTGAGTGGTGCTGGCCCAGCACCAGGCACTCTCCAGCCCCAAAAAAACAGCAGGCTGCAAGGGGGTCAGTGGTGGGGAAGGGGCAAGGCCAGGGCAATGGACATAAAATGATCCCAAGGTGTTCCACACTGTGATTCATCAATAAATCTGATATGGGAGGGGAAAGGGAAGGGGAAGCGGAAGGGGAAGGGGATGCTCACAATATGTTTATTAAGGCCTTGCTTCCCAAGACATCACCTGTTGATGGGAAGTGGAGAATAACAATTTTTTATTTCTCTTTACTTCCATACAGTCTTTTCTTAATGTTTATTCCTTTTTTCTTCACTTAAAATTATCCTTATCTATACACATAAACCTTTATTATTTCCCATCATACTTTCTTCCCCTTCTCTCCCTTTGAGGAGGGGGAGAGAGAAAGTGGTTGTGGTGGAATTCATCTGTCCATTGGTGTGAAAACACCACATACTTTATGTACAGGCTTTTCTGCGTAAGTAAAAGAGCTCACTTTTCCCTTTCCTTTGCATTTAATCTGTCCAGTTACACATGCACAAAATAACTGCAAACCCTACTGTTGTGTTAGAAGATGTGAAAGGTACTTAGCTCATTATTCTTATTTCCAAGGATTTTAACGTTAAAAAGGGCATGATTATTCACAGAAAAATCAGTTGTAATTATTAATTTTTAAGTATACATTTGTCTATTTAAATTCTCATCACCTTGGGAAATCCATACTGTACATAAAGCTCTCTCCACAATATTTCTCAGGAGACAAAATAGTTCATCTGCTCTCTGGCACAGTAATTGTTCATTTGGTTACAAATCCCTGAAAGCAGGATTTCCACAGTTGTGGTGAGAATCATCATAGAAAAAACCACCAGTCAGTCAGTACTACAAGCTGTCAGAAAACTGGTCTGTGAAAACTTCCATGCCCAACAGAGGACAACAGCCCCTGGAGATTTGTGCCCTTTTTGGGCATTGATTGGCCACACTCAGATGCACATGAGACAAAGACCTACCTGATCCTTGGGAAATAAATTAACATTTTGGTTGTGATGAACAATAACTGTCTAATACTAATCCAACTAATAACAATGGGACAGTGCCATTTGAAGTTATCACCACAGGCTCAGGGTCTTGATCACCCATAGGGATATAGCAACAGAGTTTACAGGTCAGATTGAAGAATGCACCAATCATAAATATCCCAGGTGCAAACTCACTTAGTTTAAAATATGCATCTGGATAAATATGTTGAAACTTCACAGGAGTCCCTGCACTGAAGGCAGCCAGAGGAGCTGATCTCTTTACTCAGCATGTTTGTGTAACTCAGGTCACTGGGAATGAGATGGTACATTAACTGGGAGGACCCTGCATGTGAGGTTGAAAGACTCAGAAATGAGCAAGGTGAAAGGCAATTTAGTGCCCATTCATCACTGATTAGGACAAAAAGGTGTAAAAATCCTGTTTGCCTTTGCATCCGCTTAGAACTTCAACCTGATCAAAAGGGTTATAAGCACTGTGTGGATCAAAGGCAATTTCGTACAAGACAGAGAGAATCCCTTTCCCCCCTTGCTTTTGACAAAATCCCTGAATTGCTGTTTTGCCTATGTTTAAATAGAAATTGATTGCACCCTCTGATCACATCTGTCCAGCAAGGAGGCACTCTGAAGTTTTCAATGCCTTTGAAATAACTAGGGTCTTTCTCCTGTGGTGGGAACTTTCCAGGCTGCTAACTTCACTGTGAGTGCAAGGAGCAAAAAACAGCCGATATGAAACACAGCAGTGTTAAGATGGCTTTGTATGGCACAGACTAGAATGTCTACAGCTGTGTGCAAACATAAGCAGAACACAATGTTTTTACTGTTAAAAATAAAGTTAACTGGCAGTGCTATTTCTCCTAGAAGCAATTATTCATTAAAACAAGTTGTTTTGTTTTGTTATGTTTTAAAGAAAGAAACAAAATATTATACATCTAATATTCATGCCTCAGCATGAATGCCTGACTGTACAACCCTTGCTGCTGTTGAGGAGGGATGTCCCTCTCTGCATCGAAGCAATACAAATTCTGGGTCAGGAGTTTCAGGAGCATCATATTTCAAAAGCTGGTGTCTTCCATAGGTTATGAGGTAGTAAAGGAAAGATACTATATCCTCTTTGATTCACTTGATGTCATTGCAGCAAAATTAAGTGACTTGGCAGTTATTTCAATGTAATATAAAATATGATTGGTCATATCTGGAGCCCTGTGAACTGACGAGGTATTTTTAGTTAATACTGTTAATCTCAGACCACCTTTGGTTTTGGTGCATTCCACCAACTCTCTGAAAACCTTTGGGAACAGTTTTTCCTGTCTTATATGGGGTAGATGGATATATACATTGCTTCAGCTGTCTTTGCTTCCACCATGTCTACAAACTCACCAAGTGGAAAGAGCCCAGCAGAAAACCGTGCTTTTTAAATTTCAAATTTTCAGTCTTTGAAGTCCACATTTTATTTGGGAGCCTCACTTTCTTATTCAGTTTTGGTTTTCTCCCTGAAAAGGACAGAAGCATTAAGTAATATATTGCTTTCTTCTCAGGTAATATTTTGGTCATAATTCTACAAATCCTGTTAATGCTACTACAGTGCTGATGGAGATGAGCCTGGGGAAGAGGATTGTTATCTGTCTTTTTTTTTTTTTTTTTTTTTTTCAATATGTAAAAACTTCACACAATGACATACAGTAAATTAAACTTGAGGTTTAGTGAGATTTGAAATCATGGCTAAATCCGTTATTCATGGAAGTACGGAGAGGTCAAGATGGTAAGAAATGAAGGTGTCTCTAGGATAAACAGCTATTACCGAGCTTCAGTGATGGATGCAAGAGTTTGAGGGAGCAATGGGTGCCCTATAGGCTAAAAATTATATGTAGAAAAGCTGCTTGTTTTTAAGGAAACAGTCACTGTACAGCAGTTGAGCGGCTGAGCAGTGCACCTGTGTACATATAAGCATGTCCTTTAACTTTGAATAGAAACATCTGTCTACAATACAGCAGAAAGACAAAATTCAGAGGCTTAGTACAATGATGTTTCATGGAATTATGTTTACTAGACCTAACACCTCTTTTGATGACATTTCTAGACTTTTCTAGGTGCATTTTCATGCATTTATACATGCACTGTTATTTACCCACTAGCAGGATTCCCCAGGTGTCAGTGAAATTTGTCTAATTTCAATTTCAGTATTCCCAGAGGATGTAATAGGAGACAGAAGAGAAACCAAATCTCCCTGTTTGGTATCTTCTTATAATTAAACTCTTGAACTCTATGCCAAACTCCTAAGAATTCTTGTTTGGTTGTGTTTGTTTTGTTTTTTTTTTAGCAATTTTCCTAGTATTTTGGCAATGCCAGTGGTTTCATCAGCATTTTTTCCAACATACAGGCATGGAGTTCCTTTTACAAAGGGGGAAATGTTTCTGCATGCTTGTGTCTAAGACCTCTTTTGTATTAAAACATGTTGGATCGAATTTCAATTCACCACATTCTAACAATGTAACTACTGCTTTACAAGATGTGATCATGCAACCTGAATGAGGTTGTTCTAACACTAAACATACACCATCTTTTCTCATTTTCCCTTTTGCAAGCTCCTCATCTTGAATAAAAGCCTCTTTAACCTCAGAAATACCCACCATAATAGTCAACAAAAAGTTCATGAAAGACTGTGTTGGTTTTTAATAGGCTTTGCCTCCCACTGTACAGATATTGCCTGCTTTCATCTGAGTCAGAGGAACACACTGACATGATCTCAGTCACCATCTCAGTCACTGAGAGCAGTCACCAGTCTGCTCTGTGTAAAATTCTGGGGATGCCATCTGTCATAACAACTTCTGCAGAAGAACAGCAGTGCTATAGAGTGCTGCTTCTTGTTAGAAAAAATGTAAACAGCTTTAGACCAGAGATGTTATTCAGGTCAGAGTGAAGTACCATGCTTTTGATAGAAATAATTAAAAGGATCATTTCTTTCTGGTGCAGAAAGTGATAAAATAAAAATAAAAATAAATAAATAAATAAATAAACTAAACGTAAAAATAATAAGAAATAAGTAAAATCGGTAAAATTAGTAAAATAAAGTAAAAAGCAGATCACAGGCTTTTTTTTGTTGTTGTTTGTTTTTTCACTTGTGAAGTTGCCACTTTGTGACTGCATAAGTAGGAAGTTTAGTAAGTACGGTAGCATTTTAAATATTGGAAACATTTAAATATTGTAAACATTTTAAAAACAAACATGAAATTAATATAGAACAGGAGTAACATTTGACCCACTTTAGCACATTTTAAGACATACTCTTTTTTTTATTATTATTTTAAATCAACAATGAATGATATGTAATATTTGCTGGAATTGTGCTTAATCTGTTTAAGTCATGAATTCCATGGCTTATTTCAGTGCAAGATTTTTAACATTCACTGCACATGCCTTTGTAAGCAAGTGGAGACTCCAGAGGATTTCCCTACCATTTGCTATGAACTTACCTGGGTTAGTGGGGAGATAACTACATTTCTGACATGACTAGTTTGAAGTGTGTCACAACACTTGAGTGATAAGGGAAAAGATTAGAAACCTGTGATGCACTTTTTGTAAGTAGACGTTTCACCACTCAGCTGAAAATTCCTTGCTCTTTTGAGGTGATTTGCCAGATAATAGGGATTCTAGAGGGAAATAAGCCCTGACAGTCTGTGGGGCTGTGTGTTGTGGAGCACCAGAAGCTGCTCTGCAAGGGAAGGGGAGCCGGGAGCCGGGAAGAGCAACATCCTCACCAACATGGGATACCTGGGCCTTTCTTAGTGTGATAAATGATGGAGTCCCAAATAGGATTTTTGTGATTTATGAAGCAAATAGAGGCAAGCAAACAGCGCTGGGTGCACCGGGAGTCTCTGCTCTACCAGGACGCACACCTCTTACATCAGGTGTCTGATTTTTATGCTTCTAGGCTAATACATATTCATCACTATTCCTAGAAAAGGCGGGGTTATTATAATTAGTTCCCGGAATCCAAACCCTCTCTGCACGCATGCGTATCAGTCTCTGGTGGTCTTTCTGAGGGTCTCTTGTGCTGAAGGCTCGTAGTCTTCCTCGCAGGCTTTGTCCTTCGGTCGTCCTTCAACTCCCCCTTTCTCCTTATTTGGTGGATCTCTTTGCTGATTATCAGAGACTTGCGCAGCGTCCCATGCAAAAGTCTGCAGTTTCCTAAAAAAACTCCTTGGTCCTCTTATCTCCCAGACTAGAGTCTCAATGTTCGCCCTTCAAACCCTCTATTTACACAAATTGCTGGATCGTTCCTTTGCGTGATACAAGAACTATGTACACAAATCACTCTGTTTTTCTTAAATAGGAGCTTATATTTCATCATGTGGCCCTAGCATTGTTCCATACTGACACGAATCAAATAAACACATTTCACACTCAGCACATCATCTGCCACCTAGACAGGGATCCCGTAGCATATACAGTGTAAGTTCTATGAATAACATCAACATAGTATATTCATGTGTAGGTGATATATACAACATTTGGAGGTGACACTAGGCTGTCATATAAATATGAACTAGATGATAAAAGTAATAATGTACTGCTAATCATAAATGTGAAGAATATTTAATCATCCCCAACAATTAATTAAAATAATAACACATATAAAATGAGTATAGGAACACATCAGATAATGCATAGGCAAAATGTAACATAAACATTCACTTCCAGAGTTATGTCAATTACCTCAACATGTGAACAATGGTGCAACATCAGAAAAGAGAATGATCTGCAGAGTCTGTCTTGAAGAATATGCCTTATTTCTTGTGCTTGTTCTGGGAACACACTAGACTTGCAGAACTATGGTAAAATAGTTATTGCTGTGCCCTTCGTAGCTTTCACACAAAATTCATTTAAAGTGTGTTCTTAATTACACTCTTCATGATATTTAAAATAAAGTATATTGGTAGATATACATTTTCCAAATATTTTTAAGTACTGAAAATTCTTTTATAGTAAAGTTGCAGTTGGTGGGTTTTAATGGAAATTACTATGAAATGTGCTTTAAATACCCTACTATTTTGGACAAGCTATGCTTTCACTTGACAACATCTTGTAAGTTCTTTGTACTCCTAATTGTTCTGAAGTCACTAGCTATTGCAAACATAGTTGAGGGGGTTTGCTATTGCATATGTGCTTATGGACTGGAAATCATAAAATATAAATGTTACAGGGCTTTCTGAAATTTTCGTATAGACAGGATGGTTAAGACCTCCAGAGTTAAGTATGAAAGTCATATTTTGCACAATAAAACAAAATTCTAAGTACATTTAAACCTTTGGTTTTTTTTTGTTTCCTATCTCTATCACATCTAATATCTTGTATAGTGGGTGCAGTGGGATACAATTGCATACGCAGCTTGCACAGGATTTTGCTTTTATTTGCTATGGTAAAATGCTTTGTGCATACGGGCTTTTTCAAAGACATAATGTCCTTGTGTACATTCTTGTTTATTGCATACAGTCACGTTACACATGTGTCTTCAGGTTTTAATCAATTCACTTCTTCTGGTAAGAGGTATTGGGGTAATTTCAACAGCATTCTCTGACAAAGATGTTCAAAAGCAGTGCTGAAACAGTTTGAGTAGGATTTCCAAATTCTTCAAAGACTACCAGTCAATAGTTTTTCTGACCTGTAGGTAATATTCACTTGAAGCTCTGCAGTTTTCACTGCTAACTGTGCTTAAAGATGACGGCAGAATTATTATTGTCAATATAGTCAATCAACTTTCATTTTCAATGCATCAAAAAAACTTTATGTTCTACTGCAGTCACCCAGCTAGGCAGGATTAGGTTGGCAGCCTCAGTTTTCAATACCACAGGGATTTCAGCAGCAGGTATTCTTTTTCTTTTTCTTTTTCTTTTTTTTTCAGCAAAATAATATATTCCTGCATTTCTTGTTGAAATTTTATCTTTTACTTCTCCTCTTCAGTGTCGTTGAAAGCTTGTCATGTGTGGCTCTAACAGGGACTGAAATACTTGTTATAAACACAAGCCAGTGAAAATTCACTGGATTTAAGCATTATGATATTGGATCTGCACATACTTGGAGTCTTGGTTCCAAAAATACTGCAAAACACATTCACTTAGTGTGTATAACAACATGTCCTTCTTAAACATTCAATTATCAATCACAAATTAATACCAAAGTTTTGGTATTTGAAATGTGGGGAAAAGACCCAATTGCATTGAAAGATAGAAATAGAAAGTGGTACTACAATTTTTATGTAGGCAATTAAATTCAACTACTGGTATTTTAAGATTAATGCTACAATGAAACAGTCCCAGTCTTTCTGGCTTAATCTAATAAAATTAAATCCTAAATTAGACTCATAATATGAGTATGTGAAAGCAGTTCTCTTCATGTATATTTAATTTCAATATTAATACTTAATTCTCACATTAAGAACTATGCTTTTTCAGTCAAAATATGAGATAGATTGTAGCAAAATCTTCTGCTGGTGCAATTCTATAATCAGTAATTCATTTCAGTGTAATTAATGTGTAATTAAACTTGAAGTCAAAAAGAAGAATCCCAGTAGCAGCCCCTCTATGCATCACTTTTAAAATTAGACTTTAATATGCTGGAGATTCAAATTTTATTCTAATGTGCTAGTCACAAAAATATTATGCCATTTCAAGAAGGGAAAAAAGAAGCCTAACTACAGAAGGAGTTGAATGAAGTAATGATTCCTATCACCAGCCAAGGATTTACTCCAGATGAGACACATAACAGATTAGTGGAATAATTCTTAATGTGCTAGAAAGAGGACTATCTCTCATATGATTTTCAATAATGTTGTGATCTCTTGGCTCTGCCCAGTTGTGCTTCCTGAAAGCTGGTTCCTGAGCGAATCTTCATTTTCATATGTTGCTCCATCCCTCCTTTCCTCCTTCCCCTGTTCAGAAGTCTGTGTCTTCAGTGCTATTCACAATCATAAAAATGTTGAAATTAGTTTTACCACAAATCAGGGAACTGAGGGCCCTTGCTTCTTCTTTCTTCTTAATTTGACTGAACCATGCTCATCGTGGATGTCAAATTTTAATCCTATGCACATTTTGATTTCCAAGTTTACAGATATCTGCAGAAGATACAAATCTTTATTGCAGTTCAGGAAAGATATCCTACCATTAGCATGGCTTGGAACTAACATATGAATATTGCCTTGTTAATTTAAATTAACAACACAAGAACTGAAACAATCATTTTTTTCTTCTGCTCTCAACTTCTACCAAAGTTTTAGATTATTTCATGTGTATAAAAGTAACACATTCTAAAAATAGAGACAATACAGAATGCAGTAAAGATCAGAGCTTTAACTTAAACACCTGATTTTTTCAAGGTTTTAGTCAGCAATGGGGAAAACAAACAAACAAACAGATAAATAAATAAATAGATAAAAATCTTGTTGTCCAGTGCAATGTGGATCTGCTAGGTAATGTACAGAACATTAGTCGTAGGCAAGTAGTGAGAAAAACAGTACTGGAAACAGGAAGAGCCCTTAACGATATTATAAAAAAAAAAAAAATGTTTTTAATCACCCCATAGCTGCACAGAATTTCTCAAATCTTAAGGTGTTCTGCACAGACCACTTGGAGATTGACTCTAAATCACTATCGCATAGTTACAGATAAAGTTCTGTGAGGGATTCTAATCGAAATAATTTCACCAGACTTGCACAGTTAAAAGAAAATCTCTGGAAGCTCAAGCTCTACTGGACATTTTCCTCATAGATCTGACCAGATCTGATTACAGAGATGGCACCAAAAAACAAGTTTAAGCTGCCACCCATCAGAACAATATAAACATATAGATATATTCTGCTCTGTCTGTTACAAAATCCACAAGAGTTTTTTGTAGCATGTCATTGAGAAAAATACCTACTCGTATTTTTCATCTTTGTCATATAAGATGTCACTGAGGCCTTGCCTGGACAGAGGTTGGAAATCACAAAGAAACAAGAGAAAGACCTCCCAGGGTAACAGCTAGTTTCCTTTTTACAGTGCCCATTATCTTTCTTCAGTTTTCTGCTAAGAGAAAAAAATCTAATTGGAGCTTGTTTGAGCATCTTTGTTATAACTGAACAAGGAAGAAATCATTAAAAGCTATTGTTAACTTGTCTCAATTTATGACAAGTGTAAGAAATACAGTAGTTGCTCAGACAGATGGTTTAAGGCAACTAAACTGAAGGGCTTTATATGTACAGCGCAGGACAAAATTATGCAACTATTCTCCACAACTACATGTGAAGCTGAAGCTACTTATGGGATCAATAGCAGAAAAGACAAAATCAGCGAAGATAAATCTTTCAATGTTTATTTAAAATGATTGCCCCATTGTGACCTAAGACCTACAAGAACTTCTAACTACCAGCTGCTAGAAGACAGAACTGCCTTTAGGGAAAGGATAGCTCTAACCTGGGAGAGTTTATTGAACACTGTTCTGTTTGCTTTCCATTACCACTGATAGGAGAAATAATAAGATTACAGAGCACTCATCTGTCCATTATGCATTTCTGATGTTCCTAGGTAACTGAAATGCAACTCAGAAATTCTGGGTTCAGGTTCTGATTCTCGTACAGATTGTGAGGTTTTGTTTATATCAAAAGCAGTTTTCCAGAAGCATATAGATATAGTTTGCATCAGTATTGTTGGTTTTAAGCAATTTTTATTTTTATTTTTTATTTTTTGACACACTCTCTTCAGACAAGCTTTCCAACTAGCTTGCAAAATGAAACAGTGAAGAGCAAAACTCTGTCACTTTAAATAATATGCTGTACTTTTTCATTCTTTCTATATTTCCTTCAGGGTGATGAAAGCTGAAAAGTGATGTTGAATGTCATATTATTTTCTTTTACAAATTCATTCAGATACAGCTCAGACTGAAACATCACTCCAAAATGTTTTGTTAAATATGCAAGTATGAAATTTGATAAATTATATAAATAAACATATTAAAAAAAAAAAAAAAAGGCCAAAGCTAGAAAAATAAAATAAAATTTAAAATATTTAAATATCTATATTTTTTATTATTATTATTGGCAAACAACAAATTAAAACTCTGCAAAAACTCTGCAACAAGTTCCCCAAACTGTTCAGATCTGGAAGGTGTGTGAAATCACATCTAAGTGACAGTGAGTTTTAGGATTCTACCCAGTGAAATCAGAATAGAGCTAAGTCCATTAAATCCTGAAACAGAAAAGTGTTACCTAAAATTCTTAAGTCTCTGTTTCTTACGTGCCGTTGCTAATACAGTAACAATATATATACATATATTTTTGTCTTACTTATTTGGGTAGTTGAGGACCTCAGGAGCAAGAACTCCCTCCCTGCTGGGGATTGTTTCAGCAGCACTTAGTGCAGTTCCTCTTTCTAGCACTCACAAAGACTCTGAGAGCTACAGATGCAACATAAATCATATTGTATTTTTTTTACAGAAATATATATATATATTTATATATATATTTGTTTTGTTCAAATAAAATTATTGCCTGGAGATACATTGTTTTCTATTCAAGTATTAAGAATAACATCCTGTTAGCATCAGCCACATTCAAACTGACAAATATTCACCAGCATGCCACCTTCTCTGAAAGGATGTTTCCAATTGCATTGCTGTGATGAACAGACATAATGGTTTTACGTCACTGACTAGTAGAGTTCTGAAAATTTAGAACTTCCAGTGCCTAAATCAGACTTAGACGTTGGTTAGTGCTGTAGCACCCTGTCTGTGTCTATTTTAAAGTAATACCTTGGGGGAATTCACACTTCCAGAAACCTCAAGGGGACATTCCTGTTTAAAGCAAACAAACATAATACATACTTTCACAACTACAATATAAACCAGTAAACTAAACGGTGACAGAGATGAAGCAATAAAACTTTTCCAGAAGACATTGATGTCAAGCTTCAGACTAAAAGAGAGAAGAATCTGAAACCCATCATACAAGAGCAAGTGAAAACAGATTTCATGTCCTGCTGTTGTGGGTAAAATAGCCGCAGCTCTGGTAATTTTTTTATTGTTAATTAACACAAGCTTTTGATTAATGGAGAAAGAGACATAATTAAACAACACTTTGAAAATCACTAGATGAAGTTACCTTAATTGGTCATAAAGTTTGCCTGAAGGCTATTCCTTTGTGTTGGTATCAGAGACTATCAGGGCAGTATTAGGTGTACAATTAAGGAGTTATTTGTTCTCATATAATTAGTGTTGGGAAGAGGTTAATAAGCCTATTAACCTCTATCTAACTGACAAAAATTTGGACTGACTACCCTCTTCAGAGATATTAGCTGAGTTTCTGTTCTGGGTAAAAATAAGCAAATCAATTTTAAAAGAGAGAGAGAAAGATCATGCTGGCATTTTTAATATATCAAAAATGGATTTGGGGATTTTGGATGAAAGCCAGCTGACTTGAAATGATGTGGAAGCCTTACTTCTGCTAGAAAAATAATGTTTTTTTTTTTTGTTGTTGTTGTTGTTTTTGTTTTGTTTTGTTTTGTTTTGTTTTTGTATAGCTTTTTTAATACATAACATTATTCTAATGCTTGCAGGTAAAGAAAGTAAATATTAAGAATTAAAGTTATTTCTAAATTACTTTGTATTTTATTATAACTAGTATTATTAGTCAATCCTAATATTAAGATTATAGAACATGCTAAATCTATGGAGAGTCTTTTTTTTTTTTTTTTTTTTTTTCTGTAATTTAGATTTTGAATTTTCAATTACCATAAAATCCAGGAATATTTTTATTCACTGTGCTACGTAAATCTATGTTGTTCAGGACAACCCTGGTCTGCAGCTGAATACATACGAATACTTTATGGCAAGATTCAAAGGAATAGCTACAAACTTTTTGCCTCTGTCTTATATTTTATGTACCCTGTTACTTTCCTGTATGGATATGTTGACAGACACCTCAACAACATGTTTTCTGTCAATCATGGTGCCGAATTTGTATAATGTGTCTATACAAAGCCCTGTGCTAGAGAACAGTTTGAGTGTTTTAGACTGTGTTGATGGGAGTTCTGACTATCTTAATTCAAGGATTCCCTGTATCTGGAAGGAGATATAAACATGTATGAAAGAAGCAGATTATCCTTTATAGAAGGAAAACTTTATCATGATTATCTTCTCCTTAAATGAAACATTTATCATGATTAATAGCTACAAAGTTTGCTGCCAGCTATAATAAGCATCGCAGGTGCAATAGGCCAGGTATTTCAGCTTACACTTACAAGCTTCATCAGAATCTGTAGTCAGTGCTGCTTGTTGGTAAATTTCCTAGATGTGCTTTTGTTAGTTCCTATTAATGAAATAGAAATTGCAGAAGCAGTAGCAGCCACCTAGCCTCAATATCATCTAATAAAATTATATCTATGTTAATGTAAGACACAGAACCTAATCTTTAATTTTATATTTGAATTCCCTATTATATATAATTCTTCCTCAGATACCACAGGTTTAGACACCTCTGTTGGCAGTTAATGTGGATGTTCATTAGTAATAAGGATTATTATGATTATAACAAAATAAATAAAATAAAAATAAATTGAAAACATAAGATGTTGTTTTCTTTCAAGAGTTGCACTTCCTGCCTTCTTTTAATTCTAACTGGAATTTTTGAGGTAGTGTTCTTTTCTTCTTCTTCTTTTGGTGAGGGAGATTTAACTTATACAAATGCTTCTTTTCTCATTATACAAAGCAGGATTTGGACTACAACACTTAACAGTCATTTTCATTTCCTTCTTTGTCCTTGATGATTATTGTGGTTAAGCTCTTATCAACACTCACAGCCACTGAGGCAACCTAAAAATGCCTGTTGGTGAAACAAAGACAAACAAAAGCAAATCCATTCAGTAGGGACAGGTGAACAGCAAAACAGAATTCACCTTTCTATTTTATGGAAGGGTTAAAGTATTCTCCTGAAAGTTCTGTTCTGCTCATCCAGGAGGATGCAGAAACTCAGGTCTGAGTCCAATATCCTCAACTGCACCTTAGAAGCAGGGCAGACTTTTGTATAATGGATGGACTACTTCACCTGTCTGATTGTAAGCAGTCAGAAGTGGTTGTAATGACTGGAACTGCAAAGACCTACATAACCACGATGCCTTACATTAACCTGGAAACAGATCCACATACCAAACATCAAGGATGAAGTTTTGTCAAGTAAAAGCAAAGTTGAAGTCTTACCTAGTGGTTTTCAGTCTGCACTTTGTGGACATGATCTACTCCTTACCTCTCAGCAAAGTGAGACTGAGAAATGGAAATTCATTTGACATTATACAAAATTCAGCATATAGAATTTTTCTTACAGGACTTGTAAATCCCATAGCAATTGCTTAGAGTTCCACAGATGAACTGTATTGCTGTACATAATGGTCATACTTGTATATTTCACACATATGATATATTGCAGAGACAGGGATTAGCATGCCAACATTAGAGTTGTCTCAGGATGGTCTTAAGTGGCAAACTGTGCAGTAGATCTTATTGTGTGACATTTCGAGGTAAAATATGTATATTCAGTGCTGTGATTATTATGGATTTCTGTGTGTGAATGGTGTGAATACAAATGCAATTGATTCTGCTAGAAGCTTGAGTGCAGCAGTAACGGGCCCTTTACAAGCTCTGGAGATGGATGTAGTGATAACTCCTTGTGGGATGGATGCTTTTGCTGCAGCAGAAAAGCACACTGCTCTCAGAAGTGCTGCTCTCCTGAAGACTTGAAGAAGCAACAGATAACTCCTCTTTAGTGTTGTCTTACCTGGAAGTTATAAACATCTCCCACTTCTGACTAGTCACTCTGGGTAACAGTGATTTCCTGCTGCTGTTTTTCTTTATCTTCCCCACTTTGTACATGGCAGGAGTAGATTCTTTTCCTCTTCTATCTGTGTGAAATATGAAACTGTTAAGAGATGTAGTTGCCTTTGTCATGCAGATTCCCTGCTGAATTGTTTCAAAAAGATGGAGATTTTAGTGAACAAATATGTTCCCTCACTGAGTAAAGTATTTTTTCTTTTACTTCCAATCTTACAGAAGTATATTTTCGCATGAAAAGCTGTTGGGTCTGAACAAAAGCAGATGATTAGGTAAGTCCTTTAAATGTAAGACCCTTTTCCCTCTTCAGAGGTTAGAGCTGGCTGCTAAGAGGTAAATTGTAGTTTCTCAAAAACTGGGAGGAGGGAAATCATGCCAATAAACATAAAACATACTGAAAAGGTGATTACAGACCAAATTTCTTAATTATTTGTATTTCAAAATGTCTCTCTTGCTTTGTTGTTGGTTCAACACAACAACCTTTAACACCACTGTAGGAAGTGCAAGGGCAGTCTTTCGGCTGATGGGAGAATCTGAGCACATCCTTCTTAAAGAGGAATCAATGTTCTTGCTCTGTGCCTGAGCTACAGGGCAGCCATGCCTGTTCCTGACCATGTGTCGTCCCTCTGATCCCATCCCTACCCATGGACACAGCTTCTTGGCATGACCTGCCTCAGCTCGGACTTTCACAGCAACCTCGGTTCTTGGCTGATACTGGTTACTGCCACCCTTCCTGCCCTATTTTCTTCAATGTACCCCTGTTGGTGAGGACACGGTGTCACCCTTGGCTCAAGCTCCCTTGGAGCAACCTGTGCTTGATGCTCCCTCATGGCTGATCCCAAATTCATTTTCTCCCAGAAAATGCATATTTTTCAGTAGCTTTAAAATATATTCCTCTCAATCTGGAATAAAAATGCAGTGTCAAAAGTTAGGATTTTCCATTATTGAAAATACTGAATTTTGTGCTCTAACATGTTTTCTGCTAGAGAAGGGAGACTAGAGGTCTCAGTCCTTGAGCAGAATCCTGCTTTGCATTCACAGAATGAATGTGCTATACACCTATTAATTTTCATTCTTTATCCAGGAAAGGCTGCACATCAAAAACTTTCTGTGTAAGTATTTATTGCTAGGAAATGCTTTAGTCATGAATACAAAACAGATTTATTTGTAGCTTTCAGCAGCAATTCTCTCAAAAATTCTCTTTCAGTGTGGATATGTACCAAATCTGCATTTTTTTTCCAAAAGCAAGTGCTTTGACTGTTGGAAACCTGAGCATTTATAGAGGTTGTATTAACCACCCTCCACTGCCATCTCAGACAAACACAAAATTTCTTTTCCTCACCTGTAAAATCACTACACCTTCTTAGCCACTGAAATAACTTCTCATCAGGTGGTATTTGAAATTTTTCTCTTGGTATATGCAGTGTTACTTGAAGATTAAGGCACAGAAAACAGCTTTTCTCTGGACTCCAAAACTATAAATTCAGCTATATATCAACTTTGGAGCTGCTCTAGTTGTTACGTGGGACCTGAATGAGCCTGCAAAGCCTAAGTGCAGAGAGCCCATTGCACCAGTGGTACAGTTGCACCATGCTGCTATTGCACTGTTTGTGCACCAGTGCTAGCAGTTCATCAGTACATGAGATAGCAGGACCAGCATAGAGAGCACCAGCCTGAAAATGAAATCAAGCCTGCTTTCTCTGAACACCTCCCCAGTCCTTCAAACCAGACATGCGCTCTGCTGAGGACAAATTCTCTCCAAGGATTTACTGGTGGGGATTCCCCAGGTTAGTAGTTGATTAGGAAAAGTGTTCTGGAAGCATAGATAGTGAATTAACTTATTTAATTTTCAAGTATTTAAAATAATTTTTTGGAGCAGCATCATTTATTACTTATTGTTAGAAGTGTAAAACCACTCTAATGTGAAATAGATAACTTTCAGATAAAGCAATACTCTGGAATGCTTTCAGATGACTAGAAAGCATAACAGAATACTAACTGAAGCCATCGTATTTTGGGGTTAGTAGCAAAAAATATAGCCTCAATAGAAGTCCAGGGGAAGATTCATTTGTACTTTAAAGAGATTTTTAGCATTTTTCTTTTCAATTTAAACGTGCTAGCTTAACTGCAGTAATAAAAACTTACACTAGCCTCCATTAAGACTGTTATTCTTCAAATATTCAAGAGCTTAAAAACAATATGCAAATGCAGAGACTGAGCAGTAATGAATGTCTTTTGTTAGCACTGTCTTCCATAGAGATAATGGGATAAATAATCCATAATGGATATGTTCTAGGAAAGCAAATCTTTGACAAGAAAATGCTTGTTGCTAAGGAAACTTATACTTTTGCATAAATTGCTCACAGAGGCTTTGAAATATATTTCCCCCTAAGATCTTGGCCACAGTTTTAATTGAATTCAGGCTTTTTATCTGGCACAGGGCTAGCATAAAGTGATTAAGAATGTCAGAATTAACTCTGCAGACTGCTGCAAACACCATGGATGCAAATATCTGAGGGGAAGAAATTAAGATGGCCCTTCCATCATTTTGTTAACCTTTGAATAAAGCAAAGATGAAGTTCTCCAAAACTTTCCACTTTGGAAGCTTGTTCATGTGCCTAAATGAACAAGACAAGAACAGAACTTGTTGGCAAGATCATTTAAGGGTCTTATGCTTATTGTTTGTTTTTGTTTGGTTCGTTATTGTTTGTTTTGTTGTTGTTGTTGTTTTTGTATGATTTTTTTTTTAATAATATTATGCTACAGGATGTTTCAACAATCTTATTGAGCCTTTATATTCATTATGCACATAATCAGTGAAGTATTGGAGGAGGAAGGGTGTTTGTGTGTCTAACAGTTGTTCTGGGAATCTAAGCAGTGTATAGAGTATATAAGTGCATCTGCACCTGTATACTAAACAAGACACATTCGATTTAGGAAATTCTGTATTTGTAACACAATGTATTAACAAAACTGATTAAAGAATTGCAAGGGGGCTTTGGAAAGGAAAAATAAAAATAAAATAAAATAAAATAAAATAAAATAAAATAAAATAAAATAAAATAAAATAAAATAAAATAAAATAAAATAAAATAAAATAAAATAAAAAAAGTAAAATAAAATAAAATAATTTCCTAACTTCATGTCTTCTTTTGTGAAGAAAACTACACAAGAGCGTTGATTTCACTTCATCTCTTAGAAGCAAGAAAAATTAAGACACTGGTATATAGTGCCTAACAAACAGTGGCTAGTATTGCAATGGATTAATGAATTACATGCTTTCCAATTAACACATACTTTTCCAAACAGTGTTTGGCAAAATGAATTTTTCTGCCTAGCAGTATTATCTTACTTTATACTCAGTTATGAGTGCTACAGCAAATTCCTGGATGTTAAGGATCTGAGATAAGACTGTAGGTCTCACAGCATTGTCTAATTAGCCACTGGGGCATTCTTCCTCTTCATATGTGAGAAGGATTTACACTTTGTTCTGTTCCCTGTCCACCTCATAGGTGTGAAAGTCAAGGCACATTTTTACTGCTCCTGTCTGAAAAAATCTCTTAAGTGCAAAATCTCCTTAAAAATGAACTGAAGCTGAAGTCTGTATGTGATTTAGCAGGTCAGCAAGGTCAATGAAAACCCTGCTATGCAGGCCCATTGGGCAGAGCCTGGCTTCTCTCTCCAGTAGCACCTGCTTTTGATGCCTAAGAATTCTCAGGTTCACATGGAAATTCAGACAAAGATCACATTTCTGAAACTGAAGTCATGCAAAAACCGTTCATCTGATAATCATGCAAACACTCGGTATCTTTTCTGTTGTAAGCGGGCTTAAAATTTCTAACCAATTCTCTTACTTCTTCTTAAAGAATATTTAACATTTTCTTAAACCTTGAGAGTGTTTAGCAGTGCCAGGAAACCCATGGAGAGCCCCTGCAGGAGCAGGCCCCAGGCCAGAGGCACAGCCTGTGGAGAGGAGACCATGCAGGAGCAGGGGGTCTGGGGGAAGCTGCTGCCCATGGGGGACCTGTGCTGGAGCAGTTTGCTCCTGGGGGATGGAGGTACCCTGTGTTATGGAGCCATGTGAGAGCAGTTTGTGAAGAGCTGCTGCCTGTGGGCCCTGCAGGCTCAGTTTGTGAGTCCCTGCAGGCTCAGTTTGGGAAGGATGGAGGAGGCAGAAGAGGGTGGATGGGGTGGAAGTTGCTTTAGTTTGCTTTTAGTTTTTCACTGCTCACTGATAGGCAATAAATTATATAATATATATTCATATATATATACATATATATACTAATCTCCCTATGCTGAGTCTGTTTTGCCCATGATGATAATTGTTGAGTGATCTCCCTGTCCTTATCTCAATCCTTGAGCCCTCTCCATTGTACTTACTCCACTTTTTCCTTTGAAGAGGAGTGAGAGAGTGATCATGGTGGAGTTCAGTTGCCCAGTAGGGTAAAACCGGTTACTAATTCTCTCTAGGAAAAACAAGGTCAGCTTAATGGAACGTAACATTTGGAGTACATAGGTGACCTTTCACTGTGAATGAGAACAAGGAAGAAACAGGGTAAACATGAACTGTGAAATTAATGAAAAAGTTAACAAATATTATCTGTGTTTCACATGGACGTATATAAGTGAACTTTTCTAGCAAACAAGGGAAAATAAAACTTGTAGCTGTAACGTGCAGCTAGGGATCAAGGCTTTGCTCATGATGCTTACTTTGCTGGAAATCTAAGCTCTTTCCCAAAGACACTATAGCACCATGCTGTGGCTTCATCATACATCTATCAATAAGAGGTCACTGACTTTAGGAGTTAATCTGTAGAAAGATTAGACCTGAAACTTTGCAAACTCTGAAAACAATGTGTGGTAGATTTCTTTTGTCTATGTTCTGATCAATAAATTGTCTGTGTATTTTAGAGTCAATTATACTGAAATGTACATTTACTGGGAGAAGCAAATGAACTATTTATACTCTTGAAATTTCACTTCTAATAGATAAAATTTAGGAAAAGATAATGATGATAATAAAGATTACTGAAAGCAAGTAAATCAATAACTTCCAATGTAATCACATTTGCTGTTATTTCAGTCAACCAGATATACCCATCCTCATGTCAGTAATTAATATTCATAATTCATGCACAGCTTTGGCATGTTTACACAAAAGCATCTTCTGGAATATTGGTGTTTTCCGTTGTCCTTGTGTAAAAAAGGGTGTTGTTTTTTTGGTTTTGTTTGTTTGTTTTTGTTTGTTTTTGTGCTCAGGAAAGCATTAATACACTGCCTGTTTTGACACTGCTGATTCATTTGACAACAGGACTTTTTGACTGATTAATGATGACAGCTCAGTACAAAGCATATCCTTGAGACCTTTTTTTGCTGTATGACACCTCCATTGGGTATATCAGGATTTAACTTTTACATCAATCCTTTGTTTCTAGAGTTCATAAATGATTGTGGGAGGTACATTCAAGTGTATGAGGAAAATGGATAGACAGAGAATTTGTCTTTACCCTGATATTGGGTGGGACACAAGGAAGGATGGGGAGAAATATTAGTGTGCATCAATTAAAACACTTTACTTTGATCCCCTCTCCCAAGAATATATGCTATACAGATTTTACTTCTAGTTTTCCTTTTCCTTTTCTCTTAACTAAACTTCTTTACTTAGTGAAATACTACAGCAAGAATTCTTTAATTTAGGGGATCTTCTGTTGCACAATTAAGGTAGATGTCATTAAGCATCTTCACTGCAGAACCTCCCTCCAGTGAAGTAACTTCGTAGAACAAACATTTGTAAACTTTTGGAGTACTCAACATAAATCCTAACATCTTTCACTTCAAAGCATCGGAACAAAGTAATTAAACAAGATAGAGCTGAAATCAAATCTTACAAGCCCAACAATCAAGACATTTATTTTAAAATGTAAAATATGTTTTTCCTGCACTCAGTTATGTAAAAACTCAAGTTGTCAGAAAGTCCAGTAAGTGGCTTAGTTCCTTCACAGCCTTTTGAAAAGAGAAAAGGGTCATGACATCACTGAACACATACTTAGCATGGTATGATCTTTAGCTTTTATATAACATCTTTTATGGAAAATTGTTAAGTGCTTAAAAAACAGGGGTGGTTCACGGAGTTCCACTCCCCGTAACTGTATCTTAGGAAGGCTTTTTAATACCTCAGTGAGAATAGCAGCATTATTTGCTTGACCTTAATTTAAGATAATTTCTCTAACAAAATTGTAATATTATTAAGAAAAGAGTTAAACATTTTATAAAGGTAAAATGCACAGATGCATGGACAAGGAGAGATAAAATACACTAAATATTTTTCCAGTAATTCTATTGGCAAACATAATTAAACATCAGTCCTCACATTTGTCTATTTTTCACTTCAGATTTTCATTTTCTTATCATTTATCTACTGTAATGTAATTAAGGATCACAGGATGTTTCCTGTGGGCTAGAATAAAGTTACATTTATTCCATAATCTTGTCTGGGACAAAACCAGGAGCATATGACTAGGAAGGCTGTGCAGGAGGATCTTTATAGGCTGGACTGATGGGCTGAGGCCAACTGTATGAGGTTCAAAAACGTCAAGTGCTGGGTCCCACACCTGGGGCACAACAACCCCAAGCAGCACTACAAGCTGGGAGATGTGTGGTTAGAAAGCTACCTGGCAGAGAAGGACCAGGGAGTATTGGTTGATAGTCAGCTGAATATGAGCCAGCAGTATGCTCAGGTGGCCAAGAAGGCCCACAGCATCCTGGCTTGTACAAGAAAACAGCGTGGCCAGCCGGGCTAGGGAAGTGATTGTCCCCCCTTATTCAGCTCTGATGAGGCCACACCTTGAGTACTGTGTTCAGTTTTGGGCCCCTCACCCAAAGAAGGACATGGAGGTGCTTGAGCGAGTCCAGAGAACAGCAATGAAGCTGGTGAGGGGTCTGGAGAACAAGTCTTACGAGGGGCGGTTGAGGGAGCTGGGATTGTTTAGCCTGGAGAAGAGGAGGCTCAGAGGTGACCTTATCGCTCCCTATAGGTACCTTAAAGGAGACTGTAGCGAGGTGGGGATTCTCCCACATGCCCAGTGATAGGATGAGGGGGAATGGGCTAAAGTTGTGCCAGGGGAGGTTTAGGTTGGATATTGGGGAAAAAAAAATTACTGAAAGGGTTGTTAGGCATTGGAATAGGCTGTCCAGGGAAGTGGTTGAGTCACCATCCCTGAAAGTCTTTAAAAGACGTTTAGATGTAGCGCTTAGTGATATGGTTTAGTGGAGGGCTTTTTAGTGTTAGGTCAGAGGTTGGACTCGGTGATCTTGGAGGTCTCTTTCAACCTAGATGATTCTGTGATTCTGTGATAGATGAGAAGCTTGACTTGAACTGGCAGTATGCTCTTGCAGCCCAGAAAACCAACTGTACCCTGGGCTGCACCAGAAGGAGCGTGGTCAGCTGGGCGCAGGAGGGGATTGTCTCCCTCTGCTCTGCTCTCGTGAGATTGATTTGAAAGCAATGAAAAATACAAATAAATACTTTCATAGGTAGTAGACCAACTCCGTTTGTATTTGAGAGGTGATTGAAGCTTTTGAGAAACCTCTTTCAGTACTGTATGTTAAGACTAAGAAACTAAACTAAGTTGTATAGATAGGTATTATCTGGTTGAACATACACAATAGCAGTACACAATAGTAATGATAATACTAATAAACAGACAGGAATAATTTTACCACTTTTGTGACTAATTACCACAAAATATTTTTGTTGAATTAAATGCTTCATCCAAAAGGTTCTATTAGTAGAAACTGTTTCAACACAGAATGGTAGAATCTAATTTAAAATAAATTAGCAAATGTCTCAGTGTGTTTTGAAAATTTACCACTTATTATCTGTTTTATATAAAAAGACTCTTGTTTAAGCTAGTACTAACATTTTATTCAATTTGTCTAACTTCTTAGGTAGTAAATAGCAGAAGTGGACAACATTTAAGAATGTTAAGTATCCTAAAAACTCAGCAGCTACTTAAACACATTGAAAACTAACACTAACTTGATCATTGCCTCCCATGTTCTTGGTTCCTATATAACAAAGTGGACTTAGTAGAAGCTTTCCATAAAATTCAGTTTTATACACAATGTTAATTTTTTTTCGTCATACTGTTTCAGCTGAAGGACTCCCCACATTCAAATTTCTGATGAAGCCTGGAGGTGTATCTCATGGATTGGTGCTCATACTATATAAGAACAGATAAACCCAAACTTCCTGTGATGCAGAGTGCTCTAAACTGCAGATCTGTAAAGAGCCAGGCTTGAGTGCAAGGAATATGTCATCGGGACATAATCTTCTCAGCAGCTGTGGGATTGAGGTGAGCATCATTCCAACTGGGCATCAGCAGTAACATCAATTGTTCTCCAAAATGTCATGGTATAGTGTCTCTCTCCCATGAAATTTTCATTCAGGCAAAAATAAAATTGCTTTAAACAAATTATGTGTAAAAGTCTTGAATTTTGAGGGGCGTGGTTGTAATTTCAATAAAAATCTCTAAAGCTTTCTTCATGGATAGAAATCAATTATATATACATATGTGTAATATATATTATATATATTATATATATATATAATGTATATAATGTATATTATAATTATATATAATTATATATATTGTATATATTATATAATATATATTAAATATATATTATATACATATATTTCCATCAAACTACATGCTTTTTTAAATTTCCAAATCTTGGAAGGACTGTACCTTTTTTTTGTTTTGTTTTCACCACAGTCCACTGATACACAAAAATAAACAAACAAAATAAAAAAAACACCACCACCACCAAATATATATATATATATATCCTATTTCAGCTTTACTTATAAACAATGTATGTAGTTGAGCAGTTGAGCAGTTCTAAAAAAGGAAAGAATATATGACATTTGGCTGTTTGTCCTTGATATGGATTGCTCCTGTATTAATTTATTTAAACTATTATAGCTATCTTCCATGAATAAGATTAGAAGATAACATGCTTTAATTTGATGGAAAGGGTAGAGAAAAAAAAAAAAAAAAAAAAAAAAAAAAAAGATATATTATTCCCTGAGAAGTTCTACATTTTATTGAAATTTTTAAGTGTATGCAATCACCATATGAGGAAAATAAAAGACACACCGAGAAAACTCCATATCATTTATTTATATTTTTAATGATGTAAGTGAATGTGCCAAAACAAGCAAGGCCAATTGGAGAAACAGACTTTGTAGTCAATATTGAGAGGTTTTCCCTTCAATTTATCATGTATTCTGAAAACCATGCATAAAACCATATCTTCATGGACAAGACAATTAGTAGCTTACACCAGTAAGCTATGGCCTAGGCGTAGAAAAGTGAAAGGTGCTTTGATACCTGACAATGGCATAGATACACAATAACATATCTTTAATCCGTTTGCACTGATAAACCATAAGCTGCTAACACAATACAACTGTTGTTCAGCAGTTATGACAATGCTTGAACTTAACAATTTCTCTTTTTTTGTTTGTTTTTTAATTTCACTAAAATGTTTATTGCCTATTTATTAGTTAAATAATGCAGTTGTGAAGTGGAATCATATATCATATTAATTCCATTTAGAGTGATATATAACCTGAGATGAAAATTAAATGAAAATATTCTGTATTTAATGTATCTGTATACTGATACTGCGTTTACTGTTTGCACAGAATAATTTTTATTACAGAAAGACTGAATTTAATTATATTTTCCATCTTTCTTACTTAAAATATCCATCTACTAATCAGAGGATCCAATTA
>NC_048926.1:72541809-72572102 GCF_011077185.1 Oxyura jamaicensis
TTCCTTCCTTCCTTCCTTCCTTCCTTCCTTCCTTCCTCTCTCTCTCTTCTCTCTCTTTCTCTCTCTCTTTTTTTCCCTCTTTCTCTCTTCTTTCTGTCTTCTTTCTTTTTCTTTTTTTCCTTTTTCCTGATGAGATTGAATGAGTGTTCATATAAATTTACTATGATTCAAGGTAGATAGCCTGTTGGTTTATTGACTAAATGTGTGTTTTAATGTTATCTAAAACTAGTGTCCTGCTGGAATAAGGAAGAAATACTTTATCATTACTTTATGTTGATGTTACTGGGCATCGTATTTGTTATGACACATTTAAGGATGGACTAGTATTTTACTACACACATCTGAAAAGCATCACTAACAGCAATGACACTAGTCATAGGCTTAGAAGCTGTCCACATGCTATTGTCTGGTTTTATGGGTCCTTGGAAGGCAGGATGGACTGCAGACGGATAGATTATCTTTGACTCATAGCATCCTATGAAGTACACATAAAAATCATCTTGAAGGACACCTTGTATTGTATTGTATTGTATCGTATTTTGTCATGAATGGTTTGCAGCAACATTTAAACTAAAGTTTTTTCTTTCCATAGATGAGGAGCCATCTCAAAAAGATTTGACCTGTATTCTTTAGTTTATGTCCTGTTTTTACCCATCAATTCACTCCGTGCTTCAGAACTTCAGCCAATTGTTATCAGAGGTCAAGCTGAGATCTAATATGGTAGAGACTGTTCCACAACTTTTTTTCCTTACATGCTTTTATCTCTGAAGGGCCAGATCCTGAACAGCAGCATAAGGATGCATTTGGGTGCATTTCATCATGTTTGTGCTTAGCAATGTATTCTGAGTTCACTTTAGTTTTTTCTCTTCTAGCATATCTATAAAATTGACAGATACAATTTCTTCCCTGATTTTCCTTTCCCCTTGTACTGATCTATTTCTCTACAATAAGTTTGCATCCACCGATTCTTCCTAGTAACTAAACCTACCTCAGATGTAGAACAATAAAAGTAACATAAAATAGAAACTAAAGAGTGTCTACCCAAGGAGTGGGAGTCTTGTTGTTTGATTGAGACTTTGTTAAACCCTGGAGGTTTTTCCAGAGGTTTCAAAATTCAGAATATTTTGGAAGCATTCTGTATACAAACTTAGTGTGTTCTAGATCCTTATTAAAGAAGCATTCCAGCATTTATTGCTGCATGTCTGTTTTTTTTCTGGCTTCAGGGCTGCAAACACATTCACTTGTGGACCCTTGATCTTATTTACCTACATCAGTTTTCACCAGTATTGACATCAACCATGCATTGACAACTGCTTGTGCTGCTGCTTCTGCTTCAGGCAGCAGTGTATTTCACCTGGGAAGCACCTGAACCTTCAGAAGCAGCCAACAACCATTCTTACAACTTGGAAGCGGCTATTAGACATCACCACCAGCTAGAGCAAGTACATCCCAGGCTTGCTCAAGCATTATATCTTTGACTAACGCTCCTCCAGAAATAAGCATTTCCTCACCTGGATCAAGGACTTTTTGTTGATTTAAATTATAGCCCTTCCTTCTGTAGCTGTAGAATTCACGGCACTTCACAAATCCTTGTTATGTTAAATCTGCTTGAAATTTCATTACTTTTCTCTTATGCAACAATTAGACTAATTTTGTATTGCCATTGTCTACTCTATGGTTTAGTTTCTTTCAAGACATTTCAATACCATTTAGGATCTATATGTCCTACATAAAAAAAAAATAATAATAATAATAATTAAAAAAAAAAATTGTCCTATTAAGCTACAGGTTTACATTCCTTTTCATTACTTTTTCTTTATACTTAAATCAAAGGTAATTTAAAAGAAAATTGAATCTAATAAAATTAAGAAAACTCAGTCTGCAGTAGTTTGCTGGTTTATCAGAAATGGGAAGATATTAATGTGGAAAACCAAGAAGTACTAGGGATAAAGTTGGCTTCAGGTGAAACCAACAGATGGTTTGGGGGGAGTGGAGGAAAAGAGGAGTAGGTGAGTATGAGAGAGATGCAAAATATTTAATTTGGTTGACTCAAAAATAATGTCTTTTTTATTATTATTATTTGTTTGTTTGTTTGCTTGTTTAGCTCTATTTAGCTTGACGACTTTTAAAAAGACTTTTAAGGTTAATTTGGCTTAAAATTGGCAAAAACATTACCAATTTCATGTTTTCAATATTATTACTTTTTTTTCCTTGTCTTTTACTTTGTAGAAGACAATAAATTTGACCCATACTTGTTCATTCTTTTTGACAGTTGAGGTTATTTATATTTCATAAAAAAGATATTTTTAAATATTTCAATATTGATAAATATTAATATTATTACATTAATAATATTAATAAATATTATTATTATTAATATTTAAACATTCAATAAATATTAATATAAATATTTAGTAGATAAAGTTCTACTCTCATTTGAGAAGTGATCACTTAGTGTAGCAAAGAACTTTGGAATTTGGTAAGCTCCAATCAGCCAAACAGTGATTGCTCATTCTGAAATATTTCCTGAAATACATTATTCAATGCAATAATTTCTCTGGGTTTGGAGACTAGAAAGACAGAATAATCATATCCCTTGAATCTATGAGCAAGACGTATGAAAAATTCAAATTCCAGTGATAGGCTGTGGTGATGAACGCATACTAATATCCTAGGAACTTGACGTCTTATTATCAGGTGAGGAGGTGACACAACCACAGCACCAGCACCCCACAGCCCATCATTGTCTCTGAGCTCTCTCTCCAGTCCATGGGGTTCACAGCTCATGTGCTTTAAGGGTACTCAAGATAGCAGAGGCAATTCTTTTAAACAACAAAGTTTTATTTTCCTAGCAAAAGAACCATGCTATTTTTAAAGAAGGCATGAACAGCACACAGAGATTTTCAGAAAAATGTGTCTATCCAAGTACTTATGAATATTTGTTTGATTATTTCCAACTATATCAGGGTATTTGAGGGACTTAAAGAAAAAGGATCCAGCTCTCTCATACAGGATTCTGCCACCTTTTCCAGATGGCTAACAAATCACCTTCTGGCAGCAATAACAGTCTTCATTAACAGGTCTTTTTCTATTTCTTCTTATGAAATTCATCACTGAAAAAAAAGAAAAACCCACCAAAAACACCTTTAGATGATAGCCATCCACCTTCTAAATGGGCTTTGAACAGAGGACTGCAGAATTTAATGAATAGCTGCTGCTTAGCTCGGACTATCCATCCACAGTGGAATATAAAAGCTTTGTCCAGTATTTGCTTGGGACTAAGCAGACAGAGGAAGAGACTGACTTTCATTCTCTGAGAACTGGATGGTCAGCACCCTCCAAAACCAAGAGTTTCCATCTGCCATTTTATGGCAAAAACTCCTAGAGATTACATTCACACAAACCAAGGAAATAACACCTAATGTGCACATTCAGTATGTACCATCCAACAAAAAGAGTGATCTTCAATCCTTATAATCTGCTGATAGATTCTCTCAGGGGGCAAGGGGAAAACAGAGGAATTAACAGCACAAGATTTCTATCACATCACATAGCTCTTGTACTGCTTCATGCAATCCCACTATATTCCAGATGGCACTTAACAAAGCCCTTGAAAGTGCTCCTGAGTTGGCGCCTTGGAAAATGCTTCCAGATCAGGAGCTAGACTCAATATTGCTTTCAAACTAGTGCAATGTATGTAACTTCTGCATTTTCAGTTATAAAGGCTATAGCAGTCACTGATGAAATTAAAAGATTAATCATACGGGAGTTGAATCAAGAGGAGAATGTCTGGGTGAAAAATAACAGCAAAGAAGAAAGAGTAGATTGAGACATGGCAAGAGGAAAGATAAAAAGAAAATGAACAGAAAAGGCTGTTAACTACAGAGTTAAAAGGAATCTGTTGATAAGGAGTCCTAAAAAGACTGAATTAATCTTTATCAATTACATATTTCTTCACAAAAAGAATATAAAGGGAAGGAGCTATTATGGACATTAACTCTAGGGACTTGAAAAGCAAGTCTAATATAAAGTGACAGCCCTTGACTTCTGTCCTCATTTGCAGACTTTGTATTAATATGTACAGATATACATAGAATCGTAGAACCATAGAATATCCCAATTTGGAAGGGGCCCATATGAATCCTCTGAGTCCAGCTCCTGTCTCCACACAAAACGACCACAAAACTAAACCAAATGTCTGACAGCACTGTCCAAATGTTTTTTGAACTCCAGCGACATGACCACTGCCCTGGGAAGCCTGTTCCAGTGCCCGACGACCCTCTTGGTGAAGAAGATTTTCCTAACTTTGAGCCTGAAACTCCCCTGATGCAGCTTTATGAAATTCTCTTGAGTCCTATTGCTGGTGACCACAGAGGAGCGATCAATGCCACCTCCTCCACACACCCTTGTGAGGAAGCCATAAACCATGATGAATTCTCCCCTCAGTATCCTCTTTCCTAAGCAGAAAGAATGAATATAATTTTTTTTATATAATTATTATTATTTTTTCCCTAGAACTATTGCCTCTGCCTTGGCATTTCCTTGTGTCTTTATCCACATTTTCAGTTGCTTCAGGCAGAAAAAGACTGTTGAATTCTTTTATTCTATCAACCTAGACACTAAGACACTTCTTTAAGTGTTAAGGCAAAGGAATATAAGATCTTTTTATACTCAGTGAGCCAGAATTACTTTCTGTAGAATTTCCTTGCATTAATTTGAAAGATGAGTATTTGCTAAATCTTTCAGGATTCCCCTCTTTGTCTCTGGCTGTAAGAACAGTGCCTAGTTGATTTCATGTGTTTTGGTTAGTATACCTGGAACTTGCTTAATCACTGCTTGATTATATCTGAGAGATGCATATATTTGCCAAGAGTCCAGACCTTCATTTACAAGCAGAAGGAGTGCTTTGTATGTGCCTCTTTCCTTGAGGAGGAGCATAATCGACCATTGCGCAGCTCAGCCTCACTTTGCTGTGGCTGTTCCAGCTGTGGCTTGACATGTAACTGTGTGCTCCTGTGCTTGACCCTTTAGTCCTGGCTATTCAGAAGAATCGGTGTTTGTTGTCAGATGGTGTAAGAACCTGTGGGGACTCCTGAGAGGTGCTGGGGGATGAATTTTACTCTCTCAGACAGTTGCGCCAGTGCTCACTCATGCGGAGATAAATTTAGGTTTTAACCCGTAGGTCCAGGCAGGCCACCCCATACAGGCCAGAAATCACATCTGTGCTCAAATAACATTTGACCTAAAGCTCTTATTATAAGTCCTCTGATTCGTCACAAAGTAAGATTTTGATAATCTGTTGTCTTGATTGTTTCCAAGAAAACAGCTGACTAATCAAATATATCTTTCATGATCCTTAATTGAGAAACCGAACTTTTTCACAAAATAGTAGCAGGTGCAAAATAATGAAAAGGAAGTAGTGAATGCTACATTTCCAGGATGAATTCATTAACCTTTAAAATATGGACAAAATATAATTGCCCAACTACAATATGAGTGACCTGAGTAGCTTTTAGTTAAGGCATTGGGAGCTAAGCCTTTATAAAAAAAAGTGCTCTGTTTTACAATATGTTAAGTATCTGTGATTATTATCGACAAAAATGGGGATTGCAATACTCAGCAGCCCTTGCATCAAACCACTAATTTAGGTACACTGATGCAGATAAAAGTAGTAATTTTCTCTTAATCTTTCTTTTTTTTTTTTTTTTTTTTTCTTTCCCAGCAGGAAACTATATTTTAGGTTAGTAATTATTCTTACCTAAACTGATTGGCTACTAACTGTGGCTATTTGTTAGTTTTCAGAACTGCTTTTTGAAGGATTGAGGCTAGGCAGCTGAGCAATTAGATAAAAATCAGTTCCTTGTCCACAGTGTGTTTCACTTCCAAACAATCCATTCATTTTAAATCAGGTAAAATCTTTCACATTTGTAGAAGGTAAGACCCCCTTAGCAATTGGGTTGTCAGGAAGACACATACTTAAGTTGATGCTTGAAGGTTAAGGTAAATCAAAGATTGCTCCCGCTGATTATTCAGCAAGAGCTATTTTCAGTGATTAAAGTCTTTGTTACTGTAAAAATAATTCATTTAGAAATATAAAACATCATTTTATATCTAGAGCCAGTATAAGCTGGAGGATTAATATTCAGTTTCTAAATGCGCCCGATGTAATAAAAGAAGCCAAGAAAAACTTGCTGGTGGAAAGAGGTCCTGACAGTCCTTCCTCACCATTTTCAGTGCCAGTTAAGTTTGACAGCAAGTATCAAGAGATGGTTTTAAGGTTGTGTAGCTTACAGCTGCACTTTGCCTTCCAGGTCACGCTGGAGAGCATCAATTCTGTTGCTTCACTTCCACACTGAAACCATCAAAGGATATGTTTTAGATGTTGCATATACAGAAGTTTTTGTTTTCCATTTTTAACTTTTCTAGCATGAGAAAAAAAAAAAAAAAAAAAAAAAAAACATGTAATCTAATTTATCTTCAGAACCAATTCATTTTTCTAAAATACATCACCAGATAAAAAGAGATACAGAAAACATGCATGTTTGATCACTGATATACACCTGAAAACCTTGTCTAGAAAAAAGCTGCCATGGATACCTTTAAGAAGGCTATTGCAAAGGTCATCTAGGAGTTCTGTTTATTTTCTCTCAGATGATTCATCTTTAACACCTTTGGTATCTTTTAAGCTTATAGCAGTCCTATATTTTTATGACTAGCAGATTGAAGAAAGTTCATTATCTATAATGAAATGAAATGTATTGCTCATGGAAATGTATTGGTAAAAGGATCATTTTGAAGAAATTCAGAATTTAAAAATTTCAAACTTTTACTAAACAGACAAATATTCTATCCCTTAAAAGTCATTTCTAAGTATTAAGTGCTAGATATAGAAATAATATAAGATGTATCACAAGCAATATACATTTTGAAAATATATGAGGACAGTGTATGTTTGGCTTGCTATAATATCCTATTGGAATTATTTAGAGTGTTTGTCTTTTGTTGTTGGTTTCACTAAAAAGTGTCCTTTTCATTTATCATTACAATATGTGTTAATGTGGTTTTATCTAATCAGTGAGCCAAAATTCAAGGGTTTTAGAAGCTTTTACAAAACAAAGTACAGAAAATATTATATATTCTGGATTTTATTTTATTTTTTATTTGTGCAGCAATCTTTATTTATCAAAGATTTGTAAAAAAAAAAAAAAAAAAAAAAAACAACAAAAAAAATCACAAAAAAAAAAAAAAAGCCAAACAACCCCCCCTCCAAAAAAAAACAAAACAAAACAAAATAAAACAAAACAAAACTAGAAATGTTGCAAGCAAGTCTGATGCATGGTTTTCAATTTGCAGTTCACAACATATGTGTACATATGTGTATGTATAGACACACACACTCACCTTTCCAACTATAAAGATTAAGCTTTCCCTGAGTGATGAACTAATCCCATGATACCTGCAATTCTTGGCCATGCTTATCAATCCCAAGTGAACCCTCAGACTGTGAAATTTAGACCTATGTTTTTACTCAAATTTTTTTTTCTGCTAGCTATAGATGAATGTTTGTTTTCCTCACCAGAGTGTTAAGGTCAACATATTTACAGTCAAACCATGAGACCTGAGTTAATGGATTTAGGGCTGCAGACAATTGACTCAGTTTCACACTAGTCCATTGCTGGGCATCAGAAATTGCTGATCATGGTGGTGTGAGAAACTGGTGAAAGTTTCAAGATGGAAATGCCAGGAATGGCTGATTTCACAGTTGATTAAGGGGAATCTCCTAAGAGGCAACCAAAATACACAGATAAGCTGGACAAGAGTGCCAGAGACATCTTAGGGAGTGAAGTCTTGCAAGAAGAGCATCAGAACATATACATTTCCAGCATTCTTGCAAAGGTTAACATTTACTCTGAGGAGAAATACATAATGAACTGCTACAGGCTTGGGACAGAGTGGTTAGAAAGCTGTGCAGATCTGAGGGGTGTTGGTCAATGCTTGTCTAAAGTGTGCCTAGGTAGCCAAGAAGGCCAACGGCATCCTGGCTTATACCAGGAATAGTGTAGCCAACAGGACCAGTGGGGTGATCATCCACTTGTACTATGCTCTGGTGAGGCTGCACCTCAAGTACTGTGTTCAGTTTTGAGCCCCTCACTACAAGAAGGACGTTGAGGTGCTCGAGTGAGTCCAGAGAAGGGCTATGAAGCTGGTGAAGGGCCTGGAACATAAGTCCTATGAGGAATGACTGAGAGCACTGGGGTTGTTTAGTCTGGAGAAATGGAAGCTCAGGGGAGACATTATTGCTCTCTATAACTACCTGAAAGGAAGTTGGTGGGAGCTGGAGGTCGACCTCTTCTTGCAGATAACTAGTGGTAAGGCTAGAAGGAATGGCCTCAAGTTGTGCCAGGGGAGATTCAGATTGGAAATTAGAAGACATTTCTTCTCAGAAAGAGTGGTCAGGCATTGGAATGGGTTGTCCATGGAAGAGGTGGCATCACTGTCCCTGGGGATGTTCAAGGAAAGGTTGGATGTGGTGCTTAGGAATATGGTTTAGTGGGTGACATTGGTAGTAGGGGGATGGTTAATGATTTGATGATTCTATGATCTTAAGCCTGGTATCTGTAACCCAGTTAATGAAGCTATAAATGTTCTTTTATTTACAGAGAAGTAATCATTGTCTAATAGAAAATAGAGTTAATGAGCTCTGATATTTTAAAGTTTTTGAGTCTTTGGACTCTAGAAGGGTTTTCATGCAATAAACTCATCTCATTTGAGCAGCTTTATAGAACACATTTTCCCAAACAGTGTATGTACTCTTTATATAGCTCGGGCAAGGTGTGCTGCCTAATAGACATTGGCAATAAATTAAAATTCAGATCTAAGGGGGGAGGGAAGTAGACAGACCTAGCTGATCAAAATCTCATTCCATCTCTTAATGATGTTCTCTTTCTCATTACTTTCATTGATGAGAAAGACATTATCACTGTATGGCTGAAGGAGGACAACACTGCTCATAACAGATACCTGCTCCATTTTAAGAATCTAACCAAGCCCATCTTTAACTTTTCTCCACCATATTAAGAGGGAATATTGAAATTGCAATGAAATTATATGTGTTACACCAGCAAGGCTGTATGTCTGCATTGTTTCCCTACACTGCTGAAATACCTGATCCTATTTCTCTGTTTGATATGAGAGGCTTCTGGAAACACAGAATACCACAAAACAAAACAAAACAGCATAAAGCAAAGCAAAGCAAAACAAACCCACAAGAAACACAATTATTACCTTTTCCAAGGCATTCATAATGACTATCTTTTAAGTTCTAAAAGAAATCAAAAGGGGTAAACTCATTGCATATTATGTCAGACTGCCATTACCAAACAAAATACCTTTTTGCAGTAAATGAAACTGTCCATTATGAGGCTGTCTGCAGTGTAGACTTATCATACACTTACTGCAAGACATTCTCAATTAAAATGCCTAAGCAAATCTCTACAAACACCACTGCTGTGGTAAATTTGACTAATGATTTCCATTACTTATGCTGTTTACTCACATGCCACTTACTAGTTCAAAAGAACAGTCACAACTTTAATACTGAGCATTTCTCTATGTCCAGAGTGGTGGGTTGGTGTACTTCTCTCTTTCTAAAAGGTTTCTAAATGATGGCAAGCATCTAGGTGACTGTAAGCAGCAATTAATCTGTGGGTAGTTCAAGTTTCCAGAGTTCTAATCCCAGTACAGGCAAAATATAAAAGTTCAAGAAGAGATTTCAGCACATGTAGAAGGACTGGACAATGAGAAAGGTACAGTAAAAGTCAGATGCAGCTCCAGAAGAGGGGTGTGTGTGTGTGTTGTAGGTGCAGTTTGCACCTGGCTGTTGGTTTTCCTTTTGGTGAGGCAGTAAGAGTGGAGAAGGGGACAGGAAGATATATCTGAAGAAAACTGTAGCCTTTAGCACTTGTGGTGGGTATGCTCTGTTCCTGCACTTGACATAAGTCTTGCTCAGGCTTATGAGCCACAGAAGGCCTCACCTCAATGCTCCTTGATATGGACAGTTTGCTAACAACAGAGCCCAGGCAGAGCTCATTACCTTGAAATCTTTCATGGAATATAATGAAGCACATCAGAGTCCAGGAAAAAACATGACAAGGAATCTGAGCTTGACTATGAGTCAATCACTTTATCTAATAAATACAGTGCTTCATCCTAATTAAAGGAAAAGCTGTCACAGTACTATTCATCAGTTATCTACAGAGGATGGTGAGACCTAGCATTGCCTTACACCACTGTTATTTATGCAATACAGGCCCTGGATGATCAGGCCTCCCCTCTGACTGTATCTGATCCCTGTGGGGTGACTAATTGACAAGGAGAGAATTAAGTGCTAAAAGGGGGAGGACTGCACAACCTGAATTGTAAACAAGTTGGCAAAAGACCTGAATCCTGGAAAAACTACTGACCAAAAGTCAATAGCCTCACAATCCTATAAACAGTGATCCCAAGTAGGAACTCTTGGAGCTCTCTGGGGATCTCAGCAAGCAGCACCCTCAATGTCCCCCTGAACTGGGACACCTCAGGGATCCAAGAAGAAGTGTATCTCAGGGCTGACACCTCAAGGTAAAAGCTAGCCTGCAGACAAATGCTGATAGGGGAGTAGGGTGAGAAAGTCACTTTAAGAGTGAATCTCGGAATTGCACAGCTGGATTTAGAAATGCCCCAGGACCCTGCAGTAAGTCTTGGCTGAACCTTGAATCTCTAACTACATCCCTGTTTCTCCTGTAGCAAAATCATTAGATCATTGAGTTAGCGTAGCAGACACATAACCACAATGTGATTATATGAAGGTGCTTTATTCAGTGCTGGAAACCAGGGGCAGGTGCCTAAATCTGGCTTCAGATCCTGTTACATCCCGACCACAACTTATACTATCGTGATTACGTAACATGATGCATATTCATTATTGATTACAACATCAGCCTTGCATTCCATTCTAATTAGCTCTCCTCCCCTTCGCACATGCCCAGTGCCATCTGGTGGTCTTTTAGGTGGTCTTCATGATGAAGTAAAGAGTCTACCTCTCTTCTGAACTCTTCACCCTTCTCCCCGGCGCATGCTCACTTCAGCTCCTGGTGCTCATCCAACGGGTTAATCCATCTTCGGCTCCTTATCAAAGGTCGAACTGTACCCATTATTCTTTAAATATCCTCCCTATACGCTTTCTCTTAGATATATTCGTTACACCTGCACTCGATCCTTCACCAAGCAGCACGAGACAAGCAGCACAAGAGACAGGACAAAGACAAGCAGTACAAGATACAAACAAAGACAAGCAGTATAAAATATAAAATATATGACCATGCTAACAATTGTGTTAATTGAGTAATACTTAAATACTGATTAAGTGTTGTTAAAATCATATAATCTAACTTTGTTATATGCTATAAAGGTATGTAATTAATCCTTAGTTTCTTAAGTCGCTGCAACTTAAAAGTTGTGAAAAATCTAATTCTGCACACACACACACACAAAATAATAATAAAAAAATGCAATCAGGGAGCAGAGGAGCAAATGAAGGGAGAGGTATCCACGTCCAATGCTAGGACAGGCAGAAAGGATTTTATATTTCCAGAAAATATCTGCAATCACAGTTATACTCCTATGTGGTATTATGTCACTTGTCTTTCCCCGTGGGACTGAGACTCCATGTTCTGGCTAACTACTCTCCACAGCCCACAAGGAATCTTCTGCTCCATGCCTGGAGCACCTCTTGCCCTCCTTCTGCACTGACCATGGGGTCTGCAAGGCTCTTTCATGTCTCTCAATCCTCATTTTCCCAGCTGCTGTTGTGCTGCAGTTTTATTATTATTATTATTATTATTATTTTACTTTTTTATTTTTTCCCCTTTTCTTAAATCTGCTCTCACAGACGTGCAAACAACATTGTTTATTGGCTCATGTCTGAGCAGTAGGAGGTTCCTCTGAAGCCATCTGAAACTGGCCCTTATCTAACTTGGGGCAGCTTCTGGATTCTTCTCACATACCACCCCTGGAGTCCCCCCTCTACCAAAATCTTGCCACATAAACCCAATATAGTATGTCATCTGGTGATTTTAATATTTGTATTGTCTGCCAGCTATTCTTGGATCAATGCATAGAAAAGATACAATCACTGTTAAAAGTAGTCCCCTTTGACAAAAGGTCCCCACCTCAAACTAGGGCTTATCTGAAGTGAAATTTTACAAGGCTCAGAAATATTTATTTTCAGACCAAAATTATTGAAAATCACATCAACATTAAAAGAAGCATCATGTATAATCAAATTTCAATTACCTGAAATTCTTGTAAGTTTTCAAGGCTGTAAATTTCTGGTGCCACAAATGGTAATAGCCTCAGGCCAACTATCATCACCTTTAATGCTGTGGTACTCCAGTCTGCAATAATGCTCCAGATCATCATAAGTCTCCTGACATATTTACACCTGTTTTTAGGAACCTTTAGACTACATGAACATAATTCTTAACAGAATTCAGAATTAATCATTTGAATTTCAAATCCTGTTCCTAGCCATGTTTGATATTCTGGATGCCAATTAGCTTTTTGAATTAAATAGTGTGTGTGAATTTAATTCATCTGAATGGCCTTCCCTGCTGCCATATTTTATAAATAGCTTGTGGCTATTTATTTTATTTTATTTTATTTTATTATTTTATTTTATTTTATTTTATTTTATTTTTAAGATTCAGCATCTTTTCATACAAAATCTACCCTACATTAAGCACCAAACCACACAGATCTTGAGGAGGGGATTAGTGGAAGAAGGCTGTTTATTCCTGCTGATGAAAAGTTTTTTTTTTAAAAAAAAAAGAAAGAAAGAAAGAAAAAAAAGTCTGAGGAGAACAAAGTGGTGAATGAAGCTTCAGGGCAAGAGTTCCCTGAAAAGTATTAGGTCAATTCATCTCTTCTGTTGCAAGTGGTGGTTCACAGGCAGTGGGACAGATGACTTGAAGAACATAGCACCCTTCTTCCCCACTGATATTCAACAGAAACAATATTTTGGGTCTGTTGGATCTCTTACACTGTTCCATATCATTACACATACATACTTTTTGCTCACCAATTTTTCTTTGTCCTTTTCAGGTTTGTCCCATAACTGAATTAAGAATGAATGCAAATAAGGGACTGGTTAGAGACTTCTTCTACCTGATATCACTGCTGCAATTTTTATATATATAATAAGGAATAATCATTGTTTACATACATTTACATATTTTACATACATTCAACTAATGTTATTTACGCAGAAAAAGATATTGTAAAATATAATTTGGCAGGACTCAACTGCTTGAAGGGGCATGCATAGTGGACACATAGTAGATTCAACAAAGTATCTCTACGTAACCACACAGTATGGCAAAGAGATGTGGATGGGTAATGCAAGGAGTTGGTCAAAATCCATTCAGAGTTCAGCCACCTTCAGTCATGCCAGCATACCAACATGTAAGCAAAGTAATTTCAAGCTCTCATAGTAACATAGCTAAAAATGTCTATAAACACGGAGGACAAAAGAAGTAGAGAAAGAATTTATACTTTCTAGGTTATAATATCGAACGAGCAGTAAATAATGCAGAACCTGTATAAAAAACACTTAAAAATGAGACTTAAAATGTGATGTCTGGAGAGCTATGTTTTTTGAAACTGACTAGCTGCTTAAACAAGAAATTTCCTCCCTTTGTGTAACCATAAACTCCTTTCTAGTTGGTCCTCAGACACGAAAAAGCTACAATTAACTGTTTTGTTGTTGTTGTAGTTGTTGTTGTTTTAAATTAACATAATTCAGAACTGTTGTTCAACAGTTCAATATCATAATCTCTCCTCTTTGGTAACAAATAAAATAATTCTCAGGACAAATTTGAAAGTATAGTTATCTCTCTTTCCCATGTATTTCTGCTAGCTTGATGTCCCAATGAGCCAAACACCATCAACTGACAATATGTGCCATTATTTGTCTGTTCATAGGGATTTTGTCTCAGATGTGAACTTCTTGTACTGAAGATTTATTTTTCTGCTTGTGTTGTGGTTGAGGATCACTTGGTTTCAGTTACAGTTCTGTTACTGCTGGTATCTTGAGGGGCAATCCTACCAGAAGGCTTTGACAGGGCTACCATAGGTCTGGTCTGGGCAAATAGCAAAGAGAAAAGAGAGTACAGGTAATAAAATAACTTAAAAAAAAAAAAAAAAAAAAAAAAAAAAAAAAAAGTTATCTACCTAAATGTCCTAATTTCCTAAGATTTATGTATGTTTTAAAAATTGTTCTCCTACAGCACCTCACATCTATTGTGGACGATACCAGATGCTAAGGGCAAAGGGCAATACCAGATCCAAACTGAGTGAGATTTTGATAGACTCTTGCACATTTCAGCAGTCAGTACTTAACAATTGTGAATAAATACAGTAGTCTTCCTGCGGCAGGCATGTACATGATGCATGTACATACTGCAAATGATATATACATCAGCAGTACAAGTATTTGTAGGAAAATCACATGTAACTTTAGCTTTTTCTCCATAACTTAGACAGTGTTTGCCACTGATAGACAATTTTTAATTGTGTATCCCGAGCTGCGGTTTTTAGGCCATCAGAGGTACAATCTCTGCATTTAAACCACTGTCTAGATAGAAAACTCACTCCATGAAGTTAAAAATTCACTACATATGAATCAAAATCATAGAATCATAGAACATCCTGAGTTGGAAGGGATCCACAAGGATCAGTAAGTTCAATTCCTAGCTCCACACAGGACTACCCCAAAATTCAACTCTGTGTCTGATATTGTTGTCCAAATGCCTCATGGCAGGCCTGTTGCTGTGATCTCTGCCCTGGGGAGCCTGTCCCAGTGCCTGACCACCCTCTGGGTGCAGAACTTTTTCCTAACACCCAGCCCTGTCCTAGCTCCATGCCATTCCCTCGGGTCATGTTGTCGTCTCAAGAGAGCAGAGCTCAGCGCCTGCCCCTCTGCTTCCCTCATGAGGAAGCTGCAGGTCACCACAAGGCCTCTCCTCAGTCTCCTCTGCTCTGGGCTGAAAAAAGCAAGTGACTTTGTGTGTCTTTCCTCCTCAACCATTCATCATCTTCACAGACCTCCTTTGGACAATCTCTGTGTTTTTTATATGTTTCTTATATTGAGGTGCCCAAAACTGTGAACACTACTTGAGAGGAGGCCACACCAATAGAGCAGGAAAGTTTGCAATAATGTGCAACTGTCAAGTTTATTGAACTTCAAAGCTGATCCTGATTAGGGTCATGGTGTTGGACAACATGACCTTCAGTGGTCCCTTTCAGTGTACTTCATCCTTTATTTCTATGATTTTAAGATTGCATATTTCTAGTGAATGAAATGATACTTAGATAATTTGCAGATTTTAGTGATCAGAACATTCTTTGCTATCCACTCACTAAATGCTCAGTCATGTTTTGGTCTTTAACAGAACCAGAAACAAAATATAGTCCTTACATCTGTATATATGGTGACATGATTCCTGTTCATGACAAAGCACAAAGATGACCTTCAGTCACTTCATAGAAGTTGATCAAGAAATATGGTGATGATTACTGTCTTAATCGCCACCTAGAGTCACAGGGCAGAAAAAAAAAAAAAAAAAAAAAAAAAAAAGTTGTAGTTTCTAGGTTTTAATATCTCTCTTCCCAAGAAAGCAATTTAAAAAAGCTTAATTAGAATGCTTTTTTTTTTTGCTTTTTTTTATTTTAAATTAGTCTGTAAAATAAAAACAAACAAACAAACAAACAAGCAACAACAACAACAACAACAAATTAGGATAAACCATATATTTTCAATTTACAGAAAGGATATACTTGATAATTGTAAATTACCAATGTCAGCCTTTTGTAAGCGTAATTTAGGTTATTCTTACCCACCGGCAACAAAATTATCATGTAAAAATGTGATCTATGAGATTATTAATCTACTGATATCTGTTAGCAACTGAAGAGCCACAGGATGTTGGGACATCTTTGTTTTAATGCATACATGTTAACTTCCAGGCCAGTTATTTTTAAGCGGGAAACATGGCTTTAAAGAATTTGGACAATCTTTACCTGAATACCTTGAAGTGGTTTGAGAATACCAGTACCACTTGTAGTAATTCATTCCATGGTCCTTCATAACTTTGGTGCTGGATCTCCAGCCATATAGGTATATATATTGCCTATTTCTAGAATGAATTAATACATGACTTCTTTTGAAACTTAAAGTTACTTGACAGCATCACTGTCTAACAAATAAGACTGAATTTCCTTTACACCAGCAACATCTCGTTGTAACTAACCCTGTATAAATCACATGCTAAAAACATTTTTATTTTTTTTTTATTTCCTTAATGATCATATTATTAGGGAACATCTGAATAGGACAGACTGTATGTAATTACTGATTTAGTTCCAATTAAATCAATGCAAGTCTCATCCAGAACCCAACAAGCAAATGAGTTTAAGCATATCTGTGGAAAGTGTTATGCATTGTGTTTCCTATTGAAATCAAAGTAATATCAAAAGTAAATAAAATTTTCTTATTCCTGCATTAGTTTGTGCCATAATCCAAGAGAGAAACATCCTAAGTTTGATTCAATGCTTGGATAGAGGAAATGCAAATACCTGCAGGCATGCTCTATAGGAAGAAGCAACAACTTTTTTAGTTTTGGTCTCATTTATATTTATTCAATCTATATTATCTGTAAGAGTGCTATTATGCCTTCAGGAAGAGTTTTACTAGCTTATGCACTAAGTCCTAAGAGGTTGTAGGAGCTAATAGAGTTATTAATCTATGTACGATTTTCCTAATAAATGCCTTTAAAATTCAGTAAGTGTCCAATACCCAAGAAAAAGTATTAATGAGAGTTTCCAGATGTACTGCTACAGTGTCTAAAATGCAATAAATTGAGTCATGTTGCTAGCCTATATTGTGCAGCTTTGATTTCCTTTGTAGCTTTATGTGAACAGAAGCAGATGAGGTCCATTATGTATATTCTCCTCAAATCACATTCAATAAAAACTTAAGCCCATATTAATAAAGTGATTAGAGCCCAAACTAAGGTATACTTCAAATCATTGACCAACATGAAATATTCATCAGAGTGATGTAATCAATTTGAGCCATTAGTAGACAAATCAGAAGAAAAACTTGAAGATTTATCTTTCTATTTTAATTGTACTTTCCATAAAATATCACTGCACTTTTCTCCATTTTCCAAGTAATTTTGTCATATTATTTTTGCTCAAGTGCATTAGACTGTTTCCTAAGATAAAACTTTAAACCACCGCCATTGCAGATCATCTCAATACATTTTTTCCTTCTCTGCAGTTTCTACTGTATATGAAATTCAAGAAACACACTTCGTTTTTTAAACCTCTGCTGATACTGAAGCAGATTTCAATATTAATAATAAACAAGAACATAAAAATAAATGAAAATCTATGTTTTTCATCAAAATCATTAGAAAGGCATTATTAGAATCAGTATCACAGTTACAAATGTAGAACCACTAAGGATGAGAATAAAGAATTTATCTTCAGACTTTTAAATCTGAGTTTCTTAACTTTTACAATATGATGTAGTTTTACCTGGCATTCCAACACCAGTGTCATAGTTCATGAACTTTTAACAACCAGCTGAATTCAGCAGTTATGAAAATGTCCTATTAATTTGATATGGGCAACATGTGTGTCCTCATAAATCCTTGGACAGGATTCTGTAGTTAGATAGTTGAATTTTAACAATATATAAATTGTCCACAATTTTTGTCAAGCAGAAAATAATGAACAACTTTATCAAAGAGGAAAAGAGTAAGTCAGATAAAAAACAAGATAAAAAAAAAAAAAAAAGATATAAAGAAACACACATTTTTAATAACATGACTAAGGTTGTCTCATCAGGTAATATATATTTGGCTTGCTTTGGCCAAGTGTATATGCTAAAATCTTAACACTGGTATAGATAAAGAACTTCTGCACTTTTTTTTTTTATTTATTTATTTTTCAAAAACGCTACTACAAGCTCTCTTTTATCATTTGCTTTAATGAAGCTAACTGAAGGAAATTTAAGAAGAGATTACTTCCCATTAAATAGGAAAAAAAATAAAATGAAGTTGGACATAAAGTATCATTTGTCTTTTAAGACATTTAAAGATGACATTATTTTCACTTCATATATTAGAATTATAAAATGGTTAGGGTTGGAAGGGACCTTTAAAAGCTGACTAGTCCAACCCCACTGCCATGGATAGAGACAGCTGACATTACTTACATGAAACTACATATTTCTTTTGGAAAACAAAAGAAAACAAAACAAAACTATTCCCAGTAATGATACAGTATAACACATTCTTAAAACAGCACATTTATGCAAATAGCTGAATAGAATTTTTTTCTCATATATTTCTGCTAACAGTGAAATAGCAATGCAAATACTAGAGCTTAAAAATGTTAATTTGGGTTGCAGCTGTTCCTTTAAAGATTTTGTTTTCAGAAACAAATGGAAAAGATCTGAAATTTTGTGCAAATATCAGACATTATTTTTTTAATCTGAAGTTAAAATATATATATATATTTCCTCTGCTTTGGGTTGCTGACAATTTAAATGGTACCAAGAATCTCCGTATAATCAAAGGATTAAGAATCAAGAAATACACTATTTGAGAGCACTGAACATCTTTTCAGTGAATATTATCTTTTATGAAAGTATTTTAGGTACAGTAGAATCATATCTAGATAGAGAAATTTAATATAGGTCTTGCCTGCTTCTTCCAATTGTTTATATAAGTTCCTACCCACTTTACAGATAAATTACATGAGCTCATTTAAATCCAAAGACGTTATCAGGCTGTTTAATACATTGTCTCATTTGTCCTTCATGACATGAATGTGAAATCATTTTACATTGTTGATGACACACATTGCTCTCAACTGCTGGTGAATTGCTCCTTCTTGGAAATACAGATTTAAATGTTCCTATATATAACTTCAGTAATGATGACTAATTACTTCAGATTACAACATTCAGTTGGTGCCTTCTGTAAAACCATGCTAAGGCCCCTTCCCAAAGTATGATCATCATGTGATCAAGATGCAACCACCTGTCTTCACATGCTTGCACATGTGGTTGCATATGTGGCCAGTGAAGCATCTCTCCTTTGTACCTCCTAGAATGGCTGTGGGCTTCCACTGCCCACCCAAACTGCCTTCCTCTGAGCAGTGGTGGCTGTACTTTGGCCATGTGACAGAGGGGCCTCAAAACTACAAAGTGTGAGGAAAGCAGTGAGAGAGGAGCATGACCAGAGGCCATCAAATCCACAGCCTGATCTCATTTATATCTGTTCTTCCAATGACAGCTTTACCTGAGAAGAATCATGTCAAACAAATTTAGTAAGAAAGCACTTAAGCACAGAAAAGAAAGAAAATACATAGAGAAAGAAAAGGAAAATAATCAGCTCCCTGTGCTCAATAGAAAATGTTCTGCCTTGTTAGGGATACAAATAAGATTTGCATATAACAGAATTGATGGGGGGCAGGGAGAGATGGGGATGGGGAGGGAATGGGATGGGATGGGAAAGAAGCTTCAAAGGGTTTGTAGGAACAAAGACTGGATTAATACATTTTAATTTTTGGTCTTACTTTAATTCCTTTTCACAGTTACCAGTCAGAATAATGATGTCATCTCTACATATACTTTACAGCCACAAAAATACAACTGTACCTGAGTTCTGACCAGCATTTTTGGCATTTTCTCCATAATCTTGCAGATACAGGCTTTCTAAAATATTACACTGATTTTGGCAGCTGCTAGGTAGTTTTCAGGCCACTGCCAGACTCTTTCCTCTGGGTGTTACTTAAAGTTGTTATTTTATTTTAATAGAGTTTATATGTAACTGGCATCCTGCTCAGAGTGTTTTGTTTTTATAAGTACCCTCTGACATATTTGGGACAATGATGCATACTCTAAGAACAAAAGCATTGGGTTTAGAAAGCAAAATGTGTTCATTAGTTCAGCATCAAGTACTCATCTGATATTAAGCATTATTCAATATTCAGTTTTAACCACTTGCCTCCAGCTGAACATGCAATACTTCAGCAGAGACAGAGCACATTTGTTGTCGAATACAAATTTCAGTTCTTAGTATTCTACTGATCTGGACTCAGTACCAGGAAAACACTGACATTAAACTGCACCAACATGAAGATACAACAGTCAAAAATGCTGTTTCAGGAGACAGATGCATATTTCCATTTTTTGGTTTGTTTTAGATTTTAGTTAAGAGATATTTATATTTCATAACACAACCTTTCTACAGTAGGGCCTTTATTTATTAACAAGACATTTCATAAAGTGATTGAGTGTTCTTTTGTACAGTGTATTAACTACAAGTATGATGCACCAGGATGCCTGAAAATTTGCATGTGTATTTATTTTTGCAAGCTGCTAAAGTCTCTGAGTGAAGTCTCTGAACACTTTAAGTGGGTTATGTAAGAGACTGAACTACAGTGTCAAAATATTCTCTGCTTCAATATTTGTCATTGATAATTATTTTCCTCCATTCTGGATATTTTTCCCTACTTGAGCTTTGAAATCTAACGCATACTGAAGTTCCTATTTGTAACAGAACAGACAAGAGAATCACACGATATTCCAAGTTGGAAGGGACCCATAAGGATCATCAATCCAATGCCTGGCACTGCGCAGGTCTACCCAAAATTTTAGACCATGTGACTAAGTTCACAGTCCAATTTGCTTCTTAAATTCAGACAGGCTTGGTGCAGTGACTATTTCACTGGGGAGCCTGTTACAGTGTGCAACCACCCTCTTGGTGAAGAACCTCTTCCTGATGTCGAGCCTAAACCTCCCCTGCCTCAGCTTAACACTGTACTGTGGGTCCTATCATGGGTGATTATGGAGAATAGGTCACATGCCTCTCCACTCCCCCTCGCAAGCAAGTTGTAGACTGTGATGAGGTCCCCTCTAAGCCTCCTCTTGTCCAGGCTGAACAGGCCCAGTGACCTCAGCCGCTCCTCATATGTCTTCCCCTCTAGGCCCTTCACAATCTTTCTTGTCCTCCTCTGGACACTCATACCATCATCCCATGCTAAGTATATGTTCAGTGATGTCATGACCCTTTTCTCTTTTCAAAAGGCTGTGAAAGAACTAAGCCACTTACTGGACTTTCTGACAACTTGAGTTTACACATAACTGAGTGGAATAAAAACATATTGGGGGGGGGGGGGTGCTTTTTTCACAGCTATCTTACCACCCATGTAGGCATTTAGATGTTAATTCACTCTTCATAAAAACCTTTGGCAAAAATAAATAAATACATATATATATGCAGAAAAAAAAATAAATTATCAAAATACTTTTATCATAAAAATGGTATCATAAAATGTTGTAACATTTAGCTTGCATTTAGCTTATCACAAACAATGCTGAAATTTTGAACAGCTGTTGATCTTTTGCTTCCTGTTCTCATACAGAAAGTAGACCTAAAATAGAATTTCTAGCTCAGGGTCTCAGCACCATGAGCAGCACAAATGTACTTTGGTCATCTGACTTGCCTCTGGTTCCAGAAAAGTCCATTAAAAAAGGATTTTTTATCTGTCTGTTTTTCTAGTCCCATATTTCCAAACAATTTATAGCATGTGTGTGTGTGTGTGTGTTTGTGTGTGTGCAGGGGGCTGGAGTGAACACTGTCTATAAGTATTGTATACGTTACTGTGACTGTGCACAAGAGGTTCTGAAAAAAAAGCATCTTGTCCAGGTGACACAGTCTGTGGTTTCTGGACTCCTGCAGCAAGCAAACAACATATGTAATTTTGGTGAGATGAGGTATCTGGGAAGAGAAATTTGTTAGGAATCCGAGCACATTTGAGGGACAATTGTCTGAGCCAACAAATGAAGTTATTTGCACCAAATTATTTCCTTGGTTGTAATCTGAATACTCTCATCATTCATGGAGTAATTTGAAATAACATGTGGATTCATGTCTCCCGTTTGACCTTCTCTCTCTAGGAGAGTTAATGGTCCATTACTTCTAATGTCTATTATGTATCCTGCCAAATCTTAACTAAAATGACTTTCATTGTATGTCCTTCTAATGCTGTGAACCACAGTTGCTGCTTGATTAATGCCATTGGATTGATGAAATTGAAACTTAAGGCAAGATTTTTTTTCTTTCTGTTTTGTTGTTGTTATTATTGTCATTGTTATTTCTTACTTTTTTCTTCATTTCAGGTTGTTTTTTCTATTATATCAGAGAACCTGGGCAGTGGTTTGGCACTAGGTGAACAAAATGCATGGTTCACCTAGTGCCAAAGTTCATTAGAAAGGACACATTGAAATATACTTATTCACTCATTTTCTGATTTCCATGTCTGCTTCTGTTATTAGTCTGTTTCTGACTAAAATGAGTTCTAAGTAAGTGTGTAAACTTTTCATTAAAATTATTCAGCCAGTGTTCCCAGAGTTCAGGAGCTGAGACTTTATTCAAGATTTTTTAATTTAAAATGAAAACTCATTTTGATTAAAGCAAATTTTAGATAAATCCTGTAAGTAGCTCCTAAATGAATCAAAATATGTAAAGATGAATACATTTGATCCAGGGGACTATAAACAGGGAAATATCTTGTGATTATTCCTACTTAATATAGGAAAAATAATAATAATAATTACCAAAATGCTGCATATACCTTTAACACAGCTAAGCCATCCTCATCTACCTTAAACTGGTTCACACCAGTTTTCACATCTATAGTCTAGATCTTCCATAATTCTTGGCTATTTTATGCAATTAGCTTACATACATGTACAGTCAGTATACCTCAACCTATTAAATTGCAGAACGGAACTCATATTCAAGGGCCATTCATCCTGTTTACTGTGTTTACACAGAAGAGACCACAGAAACTCTGGACAGAAATTTTTAGTTTAGGCTCCCTAAAAATCAGCATTTTGTGTACTACATTGGTAAGTAGTACATTTTCTCACAAAACCATGGTTTCAAACAAGATTTTGTATCAACAGCAGCCAATCAAGGTCTGCTGGCTTGGCCTCTATAGTAATTGCTTGGGATAACTGGGTACAGGGGATATCTACATATCTATAGATATATAGAAAGGACTGTTATTGAGACTCAAACACATAGATTTGAAATCAGAGAGCTAGAGTTTTTCTGGTTTTGGTGGAGGTTTTTTTTGGTGGTGGTGTTTTTTGTTGTTGTTGTTGTTGTTGTTTGTTTTGTTTCGTTTTGTTTTTTATTCCTGAGGTATGTTTCTTACAATATTCTCTTTTTTTATAAGAAACAGTTCATATAAAAAAAAATTTTTTTTTTTTTTTTTTTTTTTTTTACTAATCTCAACATCGGTTTGGCTTTGTTTCTTTGCATGGATGATTTTTAAGGAATCAGATCCTTACAAACAAACCACATTTTGACTAGTAAAGGAAAGAGCAGCAGAAAAAGGTAAGCTTTGTGAAAAAATTTGGTTCTGCTTTTTCTTCTGAGGCATCAGTAATGTTTGGTAGCAGTCTATCAAACAGCCATGGCCTAGAATATATATGAAAGTATTATTGCTTACTGTCCATGACTAGAGCAAATTATGACAGACAGATTTTTTTATCCTGTCAACCCTATCAAAAAGAGACAAATCCACACTTTCAGCCTTCTTGCTTTTGAATAGTTTATTTTTATAAATAAGTAATGGTTATGTTATTAATATTAATAAAATATTAATGGTATAATTAGTATTTTTATTAGTAGTAGCAGTAAGTTATTATTTTCAGCAATAGATACCATGGAAATAGAGGAAACCAGGCCAAAACCTATTGTTTGGACAAGGCTAATGCTGCTTCTGGTCCTGGCCACAAGTAACACTTGTGGGTGAATTGCCAGGGGTGGGAAGGCAGTGGTGCTGGAGAGGTTCTGGAGCAGGATGGGACTGAGACGCTGGCTGAACCCTCACAGCAGGGGTGTCCAAGCACACACCAGCAGAGCTGCAGACCAGAAGCACAGTGGGGCAGAAGGAAGGGTTCCATGCCTGCTCTAAACACATCTCTATCCACTTCTGTCCCACATCCAGCTCAGGGCTCCTCCAGTCCAATGGACAATAGGCAGATGGGGTGAACCCAGCCAAGGCCAGGGCGTCTGGTGGGAGGCTCAGAGATACGTTGTTGTGAGGCCAGAGGCAGGGCTTGGGCACTTGGGGCATTCAGCAGCTGCTGCACGGACAAGGAGAGGGATGAGAGGACCAAGCACTCCATCGAGGTGCCCACCAATGGGGCATGGAGACACAGATGGCAGCAGGGAACACTGCAACAAGGCAGAGAGGACACATTTCATAGAATCATAAAATCATAGAATATCCCGAGTTGGAAGGGACCCATAAGGATCATCGAGTCCAACTCCTGGCACTGCACAGGTCTACACAGAATTTTAGACCATGTGACTAAGTGCAGAGTCCAATCACTTCTTAAATTCAGACAGGCTTGGTGCAGTGACTACTTCAAAGTGAAGCGTGTTCCAGTGTGCAACCACCCTCTCAGAGAAGAACCTCTTCCTGTTGTCCAGCCTAAACCTCCCATGCCTCAGCTTAACACCATTCCTGCGGTCCCTATCACTGATGATTATGGAGACTAGGTCACCCGCCTCTCCACGCCCCCTCACAAGGAAGTTTTAGACCATGATGAGGTCTCCCCTCAGCCTCCTCTTGTCCAGGCTGAAAAGGCCCAGTGACCTCAGATGCTCCTCATATGTCTTCCCCTCTAGGCCTTTCACTATCTTCGTCGCCCTCCTCTGGACACTCTCCAACAGTTTTACATCCTTTTTGTACTGTGGTGCCCAGAACTGCACACAGTACTCAAGGTGAGGCCACACCAGCAAAGAGTAGAGCAGGACCATCACTTCGCTCGACCAACTAACAAAGCCATGCTTGATGCATCTCAGGATACAGTTGGCACTTCTGGCATCCAGGGCACACTGCTGGCTCATATTCAACTTGCTGTCAACCACAATCCCCAGATCCCTCCCTGTGGGGCTGCTCTCCAGCGTCTAATCACCCAGTTTGTGAGTATAGCTAGAGTTGCCCTGTCCCAGGTGCAGGACCTGGCACTTGCTTTTGTTGAACTTCATGCAGCTGGTGATCACCCAGCTCTCCAATCTGTCTAGATCTCTCTGCAAGGCCTTTCCACCCTCGTCCAAGTCCTCCAAGTTTGGTGTCATCGGCAAATTTGCTCAAAACACCTTCTAGTCCTACATCCAAATCATTTATAAAAACATTGAAGAGGACTGCCTCTAAAATGGAGCCTTGAGGGACCCCACTAGTGACCATCCATCAGCCAGATGTGGCCCCATTTGCCACAACACTTTGAACTCTGCCTGTCAGCCAATGTATTACGTTTTTGTTAAGTTGTATGCTGGACTTTTTGTCCAGAAGAATCCTATGGGAAACCATGTCAAGAAATCAAATTTGTTAGGCAGGACCTACCCCTCATGAACCCATGTTGGCTGGGACCAGTAACTGCATTGTCCCCCAGATGCGCTTCAATAACTTCAAGAATCATCTTCTCCGTAATTTTATCAGGCACTGATGTGAGACTGACAGGCCTGTAGTTGCCAGGGTCTTCTTTCTTGCCTTTCCTGAAAATTGGCACATTTGCCAGCTTCCAATCTACTGGGACCTCTCCAGATTCCCAAGATTATTGAAAAATAATTGAGAGATGTCCCACAATAATGTCAGCCAGCTCTTTAAGCACTCTGGGATGAATCCTATCCGGACTCATGGACTAGTATGAATCCAGGTGGACCAGCAAATCCCACACACATTCAGGGTCGGGTGGGAGTTTATCATTCCCACCATCAAGGTCCTCCAGCTCAGGGCACCCAGGGTCCCAAAGCCCATCATCAGTGTTGAAGACAGAGGCAAAGAAGGCATTAAACTTCTCTGCTTTACTTATGTCATTGTCTGTGAGGAGACCTTTCCCATCAAGTAGTGGACCTATGTTTTCTTTGGTTCTCCTTTTTCTGTTCACATATCTAAAATAACCTTTGTTATTGTCTCCCACAGACATGGCCAGCTTCAACTCTAGTCGGGCTTTGGCCACACAAATTTTCTCCCTACAAACACGAACAGTATCCCTGTATTCTTTCCTCGTCTCCTGACCCTCCTTCCAGCAGCCGTACACTTTCTTTTTTTGCCTAAGCTCGAGTAGAAGATCCCTGGTCAACCAGGCAGGCTTTCTGCCCCACCTGCTTGACTTGCAATATTTTGGAATTGCCTGATCTTGTGGTTTTAGGAGGCAGTGCTTAACGACTGACCAGCACTGATGGATACCAATGCCTTCAAAAGCTGTTTCCCAGGGGACCTTGTTGGCTGGTTCCCTGAGCAGCCTGAAGTCTGCTTTCCCCATATCCCGGGCTGAAGTTTTGGTGGCAGTTTTCATTCTGTCATCAAAAATTTTAAACTCAACCACTTCATGGTCCCTATGACCGAGACAGCTGCCAATTGCCGTGTCTCCCACAAGACCCTCTCTGTTCTCCAGCAACAGATCTAGGAGAGCACTTTTCCTAGTTGGCTCCCTTAGCACCTGCACCAATAAGTTATCATCGAAGTGCTTTATGAACCTCCTGGTTCCTAGAGCATGGGCAAGGTGGGTAGGTTGCTCACAGAAGCTGAGGGAGCTCCACTGTGGGCAAAAGCCTCTTTCTGATGGCCTGACTGTCACTAGAAAGTTTTGCTACATGGACTCCAAAGGTCCGTTCTGACTAAAATACCTTTCTGACTCTATGACTGCCATTTCCAGCCACAGAACAGCAGTGTTTATAGATTACCTTTCCATTGTCTACCCAAGTAGAGCCTACATAGAGAAGAGTCTGTATCCACCTCAAGTACTCATGGGAGCATGGGAGCAGGGAGCAGTGCATGCCAGCTTCCAATAAAAGGTTTAGGTAAGGGTTATAGCTTGAAGACAAAACAAGGCTGTTTTGGGGTGAAGTTGCAAGGATTTTGTATGACAATATGCCCCAATTTTTACTAAAAGGCACTTGTACCTGAGCTCAAAGAAGAGTCTCAGCTGGGAGGGGAAGTGGTATTAGAAGAGCACTTGCAGCTTTACACTGTTTTCTTCCATTCTTGCTTCCTATTTTCAAAAATAAATGGTTCATTTATTTCCATCACAAGCCTCCCATTCAGATTTGTCCTGTGTAAATTCACAAGGTGAATCAGGCCATCCAGCAAAAAGGTAGCACAGTCCCATATATACAGAAAAGACCTGACATTCAACGTCTGCTTCACTTTCATTACCTATGCACTGAACTTGCAAAAAAGTACTTTAAAAGTTTCTGCTTTTTTATAATTATAAATAATTCTAAGAGTAATTCAGCCTGGGGAGATAACTATTTGGAAAGGGCTGGTTGATCCTTGTTCCTTGCCATCAGAAATACCTCATAACCATGTTTGGATTGATGAACCCTGTAGAGCATAGCTCTGCTAAGATTGCAAATCCTCTTGTCAGATTAAATTTGGAACTCCTATATTCTGGACAGCTGTGTGGCTTATGATAGATCAGAAGGAGGAAAAGTTATGTGCTCTGTCAAACCCAGAACATTTTTCTGTGTGAGCTGTGATGAGTTATGAGGATGGGCAGCATTCAGCAGCCTTCAAAGGGCTTTTAAGGGAACAGCATCTGTGTACAACAAAAAGCATGGAAGCAGAGTCATTACTGTTCCCAACACACAGACGTGGTGCTTCATGACGGCCACTTCTGAAAGTGTTCAAGCGGTATCAGGCTGAGGCAGAAACATAACAGGAGTGAATGTGGTAAATAAGAAGTAAATGAGATGTGGATGGACAGCCTGCATGCTGCGAGGGATAGGTGCAAGCCCTTCAGCAGAGGCTGGCAGGGACGACAAGGAGGGGTGATTTACAACAGCCAGGGCTTGGGGATGTCCCTGCAGGATGGGAAGCGGGCAGGTGAGAGCAAGTGGCTTGGGACCAGAGAGGAGGGAAGGCAAATGGGTGACCCCCTGGGTCTGTTACTGACTGGTAATACTGCTAGGAGGGAAGAAGGAAAGCAATGTGAGGAAGTCTTTGGCTGCTCATCTTGGTCTCCTGGGGGTCTTCAACCTCCCTGACATCAGTTGTGAGGAAAATGCCGTGGGGCACAAGCTGACTGGGACATTTCTAGTGGGTATTAGGGACAAATTTGTGGCACAGGCCCCTGTAGGACCAACTTGGGTTGGACAAGAGCTGGACAAGAGCTGGTCAGCAATAGGGAGGAACTGCCAGGGCAGGCAGTAGCCAAAGACAGTCCTGGCTGAAGTGACCAAGAAGCTCTTGACCCTGGTCAAGATTCAGGGGTGAACAGTAGAGGGCAGACTGTGGGCTTCAGGAAATGAAGGAAACTTCAACATGTTCTAAAGAAAAGAAGGGGGGTGGGTGGATATGAACAGCACAAGGTTGAGAATGTCAAGGGTCTCGAATTGAGAACAGATGTAATGTTTTACCATGGGACAGAAATTTCAGTATATTGGCAACTTCACATGAAATAAATCTAATAACTACTTTTTACAAAGCATCGAGTCACCAGTTTTGAGATCTGCTCTCATATGTTGCATTACACCTTGTATCGCTGCAAAAAGTTATGTAAAAAAGTTCAGGTGTTTTATTTCTTCAGACCTTCCTGTAAGCTGAGCTCCCTGATTAATGCACCCATCCCATGATCCGTGGTCAGAAGGTGACTGCAATGGTGCATTGCACATCTCTGTCAGGAGGTGCTTGAGTCCTTACCACTTGAAAAAGGAGGGGTTTCAGCCTCATAATTATCAATGGTACTTTAGACAAGAGTTGCACAACCAAAAATATTGAGAAGAATCGATTAAGGCAAAATAAAAACCCCAGACAAACAAACTTTCCAACAAAATGTTCAACTTCAGATCAAGCTGATGAAAATGCTTTGTTATGTATGAAATCAAGAATTTTGCACAGGAAATATCTTTTTCAGTGAAAATATATTTCCTGTGGTTTTCTTAACTAGTAGTACCCAGATGGTCTTTATTAGACACTAATTTCTTAGAAGCAATTAATGAAATACTCCTAAGACCCATAGGCTGAAAATTGCATAGGAAAGAATGGAAAAATCATTTGGGTTTCACATGTGTATGTGCTTGGAAGAAATACATATATAGGGACCATAGTCATTCCAATTACGTAGAAATTACTCAAAATGGTGATTGACATTCATTTTATCTAAAGTCATTTGTCTACACGCTTATGCATTGCCATAGTTAATGCTGACAATATTCTCCAGTTCATTAATAACTGTTTGAAAACTGTGGCTGCAGATCCAAGCTTTCAATGATGGTGGCAAAAGCTGTGGTTTCAAAATGGGGTATTTCTTAAGCTCATTAGAGATTGAGAAATCTCAATGTTTGTGAGTTGGTTGCTGTAGAAGTTTAATGGTTTTCATTCTTTTCTAATTTTTAGAAGACAGAAAGATTCCCTAGCCCATAGCTGATAAGTACTGCATAAATGACATCTTAGCTTTCCTTCCCTAGCAACTTTTAACCCACCACATTGCTTCTGCCCTCTAAAGCAAATCTTTCTTTGAAGATTTCAGTCTTCAATTTTACAGCTCTTCCTGAGCACTTCATCAGGACAGGTCTCCAAAGAAGGATGAATTTCACTTCCTTTCCCCTGTCTTGAATGCTCCTTCTGGAAGATCTGCATCTGCCTGCAGTGTGCACAGGGAAGGGAGAGGGTGAGAAGGTGGCAAAATGGGGCCAGTCTTGCTGCCCTGGGTGGTCCTGGGGAAAACAAGTGACAGAAAGAGCAGATGCAGCTCCAGTGGGTCTCTCCACAAGAGAAAACGCCTTCATTTTCTGAGGCAGCATCTTAGTGAAAAGAAACAGAATTAAATAACAACAGTTAATAAAAGTCTGTACATTAGCTCGGTATTACAGTTGACAATTGAAAGATAGTTAGACAGTCTAAATTAGCAACTTTATTTTCTAATTAGTAGAGTATCTTGAGCCAAAAACCTTCACTTCATTATTTACTTGCCACTGTTTTGTTATAAGATAGCATATAAGATTTCATTTTTACCCCAGGAAGGCCCATGAAATTTCCCTGAATATAACATTGATATGTACACTCTAAGTTGCTGTAAATGATACCCCCCCCCCAAAAAAGAGGAGGGGTGGGAAGGGGGGGGGGGGTGTGGGGTGGTGTGGTCGTGTGAGAGG